>NC_063197.1:6940829-7083329 GCF_017589495.1 Alosa alosa
TCACACCAAATGACATGGTGTCACGCCATATGATGAACTGAACCACTCCACCATGTGTCAGAGCAAAACAGGGTTTTTAATGACAATAAAATCATTAACAATGAATTTTGAAGTCACTGTATGAATGGTGTATGCGTGTAACAGCAAAATAGATGAAAGTTTAGTATTTATTTTTTAAACTTACATGGCATGGTAACATAAAAGAAAAAAGTATGAGAAATATGAATTGTACAGATACATTTTTTTCCCAATTATCACAGATTTAACAAAAAACATATAATATCTGAATTTAAATAATGTTTTTACAAGAACTTTTATGTAAAAATGCAATTTGGTCATAGGGTGTGACAGAAATGTCATATAGTGTGACTTGAAAAAAGCTGTCACACCATATGATGCAGCGTCACACTATATGACATTTTGACAGTTAAGCTCATTTAACTAGACAGTTAAATACAGCTAACTATTATTTAGCATGCAACTGACCACGTGGCAGCAGTGCTTTTAAGAATTCATGAAGAATATTTGTGGAAAATAGCTACTTTTTTAGGCAAATGATGTCACACCATAAGACACTAAAATTTGGCCAACGATTGATGATGTCCAATTCAAAGCTTTTTATATAAAAATCCAAAAAGCAGAACTCGCCCTTGACCATGCCAATTACTCCTGACATTCTATTGTTACTTCCTGATTAAGCAGGGTCCTCTTCCCAATAATAATGTCCAAATGAATGCCCGGTCAAAATATACTATATAGTGTCACGCTATATGACAACCATTTTATGGACAAAATATATTTGATTATAACTTAGTTGGACAGCATGCATAAACATCAAAACTTTCTGTGGTTGTAAAAAAACATCCAATTATTTTATATGCATGGTAAAACTTTAAAGTAATTATACTTTTTATGGATATACACTCTTTTTAGGAAGTTCGCACACATGGTGGACAGTCACACCATATGACATTTTTTATGTTTGGATGATTATTTTAAGTCAAAAGTGAAATAAAAATCCAATAAATTTAATATGACAGAACTTGAACCTACCAGACCTACAACATTTCCATATCAATTCTTAACAATTGCCATTTTTTATAAGTGTGTGACACATGGACAGTCTGAATTCTGCTATTTGTCATCTACCCACACACACACACACCACACACACACACACACACACACACACACAAAGGAAAGATTTGGCTCTTACTGCATATTCCTCGGGAGTGACCTTCAGCACATCAAAGACGACGGCGTCAAAGCTCTTCTTCAGCTCCGAGGATCCCTGGTCACTCAGGGACTCAGAGCTGCTGCTCTTCTGCACGAGGGAGCCAGACAGACACCAAGAGCAGGACGAGAGAGATGGAAGGAGGGATGGAAGGGGCGAGAGAGGGATGAAGAGAGCAGAGAGAAATAAAGAAAAAAAGAAAGTGTCAGACGACAGTGCAGCACAGACTTTATTCCATCTGACCGCATCGGAGAAGGCAATGACCGCAGGAGACTGAGGTCTGCTGTCTAAACTCTGTCTAAACTAGCTAACCTCTCTGTGCTGGAAATCACCCCGTTAACATTCACAATGCAATTTGAACATATTAAGACATAGCCACCGAGTGGATAATGGGGGATTGAGTTTTATTAGCCTTACTGCATACAGTAAAGGCAGCTCTTGGGCACGTCTAAGGGCCGAGCAAAACACAAACACCACCAAGACACATATTGAGTTAAGAATTTACCTCAGACGCCGTGACTGCAGAGGCGGAGACATTTGATTGGCCATTGGGGACATCCATCATTCCCAAACCATCCGTCTCTAGCGAAGGAGTCTCTTCATGATTCTAACAGGGATCAGCTTTGCCTGCCAGGCACTCTGCAAAGACACACACACAGAGTGAGTGTGTGAAGCCAGTATGACGCCTAAGACAGAGTGGAATTTCCAGGACAAACAATGGATTACAAATGCACACACACACACACACACACACACACACACACACACACACACACACACACACACACACACACACACACACACACACACACACACACACACACACACACGACTGGACAGAGGACAGATCAGAGACAAGACAGCACCATTCTTGTTTGTGATCCACCATCTTCAGATTAGTGTCACCGCCAGGGAAGCCAAGACACACGTTTCAGTGTATTCACTCATCAGTCACCACACACCCACACACCCACCCACACAGGTACAGCTGATTTGGCTACAGACCATAGACCAGAAGGAGCTCAGCAGTTTAAGCTTGTATTCTGGCAAGAAATGCATGTTTGTGTGTGTGTGTGTGTGTGTAATTTCATGGAGCATTTGCTTTCCCTAAATAAAGTCAGGTAAGGGTTACCTGGGGTCACAACCACAACCTGTAACTGTGTGTGGCTTGGCCTAGGTTGATGTAAAAGCAGAGTGAAATGAGATACGCCAGCTTGTTTGTGCGCTAATTATCAAGAATTATGATCTATACAGTATGCTACACAGAAAACAAACAAATTAAACACCTATCACTGAGCAAGTCAAAATATTTTGCTAGGTCCACTTTCAGATTTGTTGCAAATAACTACATTTGGCCTTGGAAAGGTCTGCGCTCCCTGAGAACGTCATGTCTAACCATCATCGACACATGGAAAATATAATGCTAAATGAAATAACTCGTGAACAAGCAATAACTTTCCAAGTTCCAATCAGATAAGTAGGCCTACTTGGGCTCATGACGTAACAGGGCGTTCTTTTGGGCTAGACCGTGTCATTTAAAAAAACGTTGGTCCAGCCAGGTCCGGTCTATGCGGTCACAGAAGACCAGTGCTAGGTAGCACGAATGCTCCGAAGCATCCGGCCCCTGAAATGAGACACGCCCATTGTGTGTCTCTGTCTCTCCCCATCTCACACACACGCGAAAAGGAGCATGTCTGAGTTTGAAAGTGTCTGTGTATGTCTGTGTTTTGGAAGTGAACTTCTGGGGACAGGTGTGTCTAAGCCCTTATGTCTCTGTGTCTGTGTGTGTGAGAGCGTGTGTGTATGTGAACGTGTGTCTGTGAACGTGTGTCTAATAGTAAACAGGTGTTCGTTCGACTCTGTGGGGCTTTAAGTGTCAGCCATTCTGTAATCCTAATTAAACCCTCTCACTCACGTACACACCTAATAAATCCAGAATTGTATCATTCGTCATATAGCATTTGAGCAGCATGCATACAAATAAGTCCCCTCTCAACACCAGGCCCAAGCTCACACACGCACGCGCACACACACACACACACACACACACACACACACACACACTTCCCTTTCTCACAGGTGAGAAGCAGCCACTGCTGTCCCCCAAGCGCCCACCTACCTGTGTGTCAGATGAGCATCGTGACGTAGCATGTGCTAGACTCTGCTCTCCTCCGAAATACTGCTCACGGTATCGCCACGCCAGACGTCTGTCAATACCTAAGAGAGAGAGAGAGAGAGAGAGGGAGAGAGGGAGGGAGAGAGAGAGAGGGAGAGAGAAAGCAGGAGAGAAAGAGAGAGAGAATCATGATTAGACGTTCAATATACAGAATTCGAACCCAGCTTCTCTCCCAGCTAACAAATAAGCACATCACAGAATTACACAACAGAATGGGCCTCATTCACCAACATCTTTCCATCTTTCTAAGAATTTTCTTAAAAGAATCCACTTAAGAGTTATCATAAGACCTCCTTAAGAACAAAGGTGTTCTTAAACCTCAGAATCAGTCGCAGTTTCATTCTTATCTGAATTTCTTTTTTTTTTCCCATTTTGACAGGGCGTGCCAATTGTTAATTAGCATCTAAATCCCCATAAAAGGGCATGATACTGCAGGGCCGTGTGCACACAAATTGAGACTGAGGCATACCATATATTATACACTAATTGAGCAAGTCAATTTTATTACCGTAGGCCTATAGGACACGTGCTGTGAAGTGAAAGCACTGCTGCAGGAATTAAACAGTAAATTCGTTATATAGTCGTTATATTTAGTAGTTAGTATAAAAAGTGAGTGTTATTGGTTGTGTTTATTTGTTTTAAAATACATTAATGCTTTGTAAAATAGTGTAATATATTTTATCATTATAAATAATTATAATAAATTATAATTATTATATGTATTATAATTCTATTACATTTTACACCTGCAGAAATGATGAAATGCAATAACCCTTTATTTTGCACTAACAAGTCAGTTCTCAAAAGAGTGCTCGAGTTTTCGTAGATTCTGTTCTTACCTAATAACAACACAACATTGGTGAATGCCAGAATCTTAATCGTAAAAACTGCTTAAGTGGGTTTTAAGAACATATTTCTTCGTAAGAACGGTTGGTGAATGAGTCCCAATGACCGCAAGACATCACAGAATTATGACAGAGAAATGGTTAAAAAGAAGTCAGATGACCAACCTAAATGAATCAAAGCTACCACATACTGCTTACTCCAACTCAGTGGTCATTTACACCAAGAGAAGCAATCATTGTGCATGTTTCAATGGCATCTCAGGCCCAACAAAAGACATTTGCCACGTTCTTCCTTTTTCAGAAGAAAACACACAGACACATCCATTCAGAAACGCTGCAAACGCTGACCAATGTCCACCACAAGGGGGAGTCAGACCTTTGCAAACATTCTTACCAGCTGTGGGCAGAGAGCTAAATGGACAATTGCAAAACTGTCTGTACTTTCATAATGATCCAGGACCTGTTTTCATATTAGGTATTAAGTGGTTAAGTTTTGCACCAGCATAGGAGTGACAGATCCACAATCAGCTGTTTGAAACCATGGGGAGAAAAATGTAACTAGAGAGGATTGATTACAGCTACTGCCAGTGTTACAAAGGAGCACTTGTATGTGAGGGAGCATTTGTGAGCATGTGGTGTGTACGTGTGTGTGTGTGGGGGGCTTGAGGAAGACCGACAGAATGGGAGACCGCATGAGTGTATGGGTACAAATGTGAAAAAGAATGGACTGAGATGATTGTGTGTGTGTGTGTGCACAGGCATGCATGTGTATTTGAGACAATAAAAATAATAACAAACGAGTTTTAATAAGTGTTTTTCTTTCATAAATGTGACTAAGCCAGAGGACCATAAAAAGACAGAGAGGAGAGAGAGAGAGAGAATATGAGTGTGTGACTTGAGAGTGAGGGGAGATGAGAGCCAGCACGTGTGTAAGAGGGGGAAAAGGTTTCTGATGTGACCCTGCACAGGACTCACGCAGTTTAAAGCCAGGGTCACATGAGAGTCACTTGGGAGAGGGCAGCGCGGCCTACAGGGCAACACTTGGCCTTCTGGGAATTCACAACCGCGACTGATTTAGGACTGAGGGAGGGAGAGGGAGAGAGAGAGAGAGAGAGAGAGAGAGAGAGAGAGAGAGAGAGAGAGAGAGAGAGAGAGAGAGAGAGAGAGAGACTACTGTAGCCATAAAAAGGCCTCAAATCCTTGTTGAAAACAACATGCTCTGCAGTATATCAAAAGAAGATGTTGACCCAACTGTCCCAGCCCCCCACTGGGTGATGACAGAGGAGAGGTTTGTGAGCAGAATAAGGACGGTGTCTGCTCACTCTCAATGTGGCTCACTTCTGCTCACTCTCAATGTGGCTCACTTCTGCTCACTCTCAATGTGGCTCACTGACACTCATTCAAAACTCAACAATTAAGCCTACAGACTACACAGTTGGTAGACTGACCAATTTCATTAGCACCAATTTCCATCTGCAGTTGGAGCTCTTCCAGAGGGTGAAAACAGTAGCAGGAGACTTGAGGAAGTGGCATACTCCTCCATGCACATAACGTGCGGTCACATATGTTGGGAGACACGCAACACACACCAGGCACCAGGCAAAAACTAGAGATGCACCGATATGGAATTTTAGGGCCGATAACGATAACCGATATTTATTGGTTTGTTGTGGCTGATACCGATACGATAACCGATAATATTACTCTTGAAAAAAAATTGTGAAAAATGATTTGGGGAAGCATAATTTTAATAAGCATAATTTTATTGCAGTAATTTTACCTACCACCAAATGATGGACAGAACTCATAATAGTCCTCAATAGTACAGCAGTCAACATAACAGTAGCCTAGCCCTACAGTATGTGTGGCTCCTTTAAGTGAACCTGACGTCAGTGAATTGCGAGTGAGTGGCTAGAGAGTATGAATCGTTTTCATTTAGGACTAAACACTCATAAACGGCTCAGCTGGGAATAAGCTACAGTATAGCGACCAAATCAGAGTTTGTGAGGGAAACTTTTAGGGTTTAGGGGTTTAGTTTCAGTTAGGAGGGTTTAGTTTCAACTGCGGGTAACTGAATAAAGCTGCAACTTCTCAGACTGTATCTTATGTCCGTCTACTCTGTTGCGCACAACCTGCTGCAGCAGAAATGAAAGGGGTTATAGCCCCGAAGGTTTTAATAACTTATTATGATGACCTGTCTGGAACTGAAGCAGGAATGGTTAGCATATTTCTAGGTAATAATACAAAACCCAAGCTAAAGTAATGCAAATATAATACTAAAAACACAACTTAAAAACTAGGGCCTACTTATGTACTCGTCCCACTAACGAGTTTGTTTTATTTGTTTCCCCGACCAGCGCGGTAAAGTGCAAACACATCAGCACAAGACGACTCTAGATAGGGCTGAGCTCCGCTCTGGTAAGGTTAAATGGCGGATCATTCACGAGAGGATTCTGAGATGCACAGATTCCCAAATGAACGCATATCCACAGATTTTGTTAGAGCGGTGAAATACATTCACACCGCTGACATTATATTGAGGAAAAAGTATAGCCAACCAAGCTCAAGTAGCTCATTGTAGTCAGACGGACCTTACGTAGGCTTAAATTAGGACTTTAAAAAATATCGGCGCAAATTATCGGCCAGAATTCTGTTATCGGACTGTTAATAATATTTTCATTTTTTCACTTATCGGCCGCCGATATATCGTGCATCCCTAGGAAAAACCAGGAACTCCGAGCCGAACCTGTCCTCACAGTGAGGCTTCTGATGCCGGTTATGTGTGGACGTTTGAGTGGATTACAGCGGGTCAAGTACTTTTCACCTTTGTGTTTCTGCGCAACCTCACACACACTGGAACAGCGGATGCAGCGACCAGCAAGCCACGCAGTGGGCCTGCCCCTCCCAGCGTGACAATGTAGGCCCTCCAGTTCAGCGCTTCACAATCGCTCGCAGTCTGGTTTCCATGGGATTGCCATGGTAATGAGAGCGTTTGAGCACTCTTCCAGAACAACTCAACAAAAAACAACAAAGAAACAGAATAAAATAAGTGGAAAAGAGATGAGAGAAATCCAGCCGTCCTGCTGGTAGAGACAGCAAATGGTGCTGGAGACAACGACTGCATATGAAGACGGAAGATTTTCAGCTGAAATGTGCGGTGTGACGATGGGCAATTCTGTGCCGGCGAACCGCTGGGCGATGTGACGCGAGCACTCTAACGGCGCAACTTGAGGGTGAATGAGGCACTTCTGGACCACTTCACCAGCTTATGGGGAAGAGAACAGAATCTATGTTTGAGTGTCAGGGAGAGCGGGATGGCAAGATACGAGGCCACACACACACACACACACAGCTATGGGGGAAGGTTTCCCAGTCGAGCTGCTCTCTGGTTTCCTGCCCTCCTGTCCACAGGGATCAGGCTGCATGTCTCTTCCCACAATCCTCGGAGGCGGTGAGTTTACCGAGAGCGCCAAGCACACAGGCCTAATGACAGGGGTGACCGCTCTGTTTGTCCTTCTCACAAACACCCCCCGTGAGAACGCTTCAGGCTGGGACAAGACGCCATGACTTCTCCATGTAACGGCCACATCTGACATAAGTGGACCTCTTTTCATTTTTAATAATGGCTTCTCTTTTTACCCTTTTTATTATCCATCTATGCATCAGTTCATCCTCTGTTGTTCAGGGGTCCTCTGGGTGATGTTTTCTTACTGTGCTCTCTATACAGAGATTGCATAATCTGCTATGTATGTTTCTGTGTGTGTGTGTGTGTGTTAATATTAGCAGTGGCAGTGTTTTCTTCCACTTATTCTACTCAGAGGAATGCTCTCCTTGTGGGGCCTGTGTGTGTGTGTGTGAGAGTGTGAGTGAAATGCTGCCTGGAGTGTGTTCTGTCCATACAAGTGAGAAAAACGTACAACATGTCAGTTGTTTGCCAGCTGAGCAACATTGACTAACTTCCATGTGTGTGTTCTACCTATGTGTGTGTGTTTGTTTGCTTTTAAATTAATTTATGTTTGTGTCTACGTTAGAGTGCAAATGTGTGAAGGTTTGTGTTCGTTTGAGAGAGAAGGTAAGCTGGAGTGAAAAGGAGAGTGAGAGGGAAAAGGAAGAGAGAGAGAGAGAATGTGTGAGAAAGAAAGAATGTAAATGAGAGAGAGCAGGAGAATGTGTGAGAGAAAGAGAATGTGAGAAAGAGAATGAGAGAGAAAGAGAATGTGTGAGAGAATGAGAGAGGGAGAGAGAAGAGAAAAAGAGAGATAGAGGGTGCTGGCAGGCAGGTGGTGATAAATGAAGACGAAGGCCATTGAGTGCAGGTGGGTGGACAGATGAAGGGATGGATGGATGGATGATGAAGGAGGAGGAAGATGAGGAAGAGGCGGAGGAAGTCTCCTGTTGGGACCTGTTGCAGAGGAAGTGAAACTAAAATAATGACTAAGCCTAAAGGGATGCAGGCCTCTCTCTCTCTCTCTCCTCTCCATCATGCATTTCTTTCAGCCTCTTCTCTTTATCTTTCTTTCTCTCTCTTTCTCTCCTACTCATGCTTTGGAGCTTTTTCCATGGTGTGTTCTTAAAAGATTGTGTGCAATCCACGAAACACAACTACTTTTCAAAATAAATATCAAGTCAGTGTGTAGACCATGTGTGTGCACATGTCGATATACTAAAATGACTGTGTGTGTGTGTGTGTGTGTGTGTGTGTGTGTCTTTCCTGGGTGTTACACAATGGACGGGCCAGGCAGTGTGTGAGCGATGTGTTTACAGACGGCTGTTGTACGCCTTGCTCTGCACACGGCCACATGTTCCTCTTTCTCCTGCACGGGGCCCCCTGTGCTCTTGTCATCCCTGCCGTTCACTCATCCTTCATCTCTCCCTTTCTCTTTCTCTGCCACCTCTCATCCCTCACTCCCTCTCTCTCTCTCTCTCTCTCTTGCTCGCTCTCTCTCCCTGGCGGCCAGCGCAGCAAGCTGTCTGTCCACTATGAGTGTCCCCCGGGGGACAAAGGCGGACAGCCGATGAGAGACAGACGCAGAAATGGAAAAAATGAGGTCACCCGCTTCTCCTCTCTTATGTGGGAGTGTGAGCGTTTGAGGGAGAGAGGAGTGAGGAGTGAGTGAGTGAGTGAGAGTGTGAGACAGAGAGAGAGACAGAGAGAGTTTTGTAAGAGTTTTGGATGAAAGGAGGAAGGGTGGAGGAGAGGGAGGAAAAAAAGAAAGAAAGAAAGAAATGGAGAGGGTTCTGTATGTGTCAGACAGACTCTGTAACTGACAACACAGCTCTATTTCAGGCACAGACAAGGTAGTGTGTGAGAATGAAGAGGGAGAGAAGACGAGATTGAAACATGGAGGGAGAGAGAGAGAGAGAGAGAGAGAGAGAGAAAGAGAAAGAGAGAGAGAGAGAGAGAGAGAGGGGGGACAGAGAGAGCAAGATAGAGAGATGAGGGGTGATAACACCTTCTCGAAGACTGTACAATCTGCACAGAAACAGAAGGCTGAGATAGCAGCCAAAGAGACAGAGACAGATAGAGAGAGGAAGGGAGGAGGAGAGACGGGGAGGAGAGAGAAGGGATGAGGAGGGAAGGAGGAGAGGAGGGGAAGTGCTATCCCTGTTTAAATGGTGCCAGACAGACACTGGGCAGCACAGCGGGCATCTCGTCCGGTCACAGATGGCCAGTAGATAGCCTCGCATGTGTAGTGATGGCACTGAATCCGCTTCTAGTAAAGGGCACGAGTCAATGCCAGAGCTGGGATTCTTCTATTCCTCTACTGCCACCACTGCCCAGGCCGATGCCCACGCCCACCCGTCTGGCACTGCCGTATCACCGTCAGGTGACCCGCTGCCTCCTTGAAGGACGGACAGTCATAATGGGAGTCACAGGCTTGTGTCGCGCCAGATGACAAACAGCGGCCGTCCGCGTGGCCTCTTGAACGAGGTGGGCCAATTACAGCTCCCGCTCCAGGCCAGACTCGATAAGGAGCCGAATCGCACGCCTCCGACGTCAACAAGCAGGGCATCATTAAAACGCCATTGCTGTTGTTCGTCACCACTGCTGGGAGACCGTGTGTCTGTGTGTGTAGGTGGGTCAAGCAAGGACATGCAAACAATCCTGCTCTGTTAACAGAGGGTAGTGATTGTGCACACACACACACACACACACACACACACACGCCAAGTGTATCATAATCTCAAGCACTGGTTTATTTAGAGACTTAACACTTGTCCTCATTACACAGCACTCCTGCTCACCACTGTGTACTAAAGCAGGTTTTCACATTACACACACACACACACACACACACACACATTCACTCTGTAGGTACACTAATGAATTATACCACCATAGGATCTATGTACTTGAACCTAGTGGCAGCACTAATCCTAGTTATACACAAAGGCGCTTCAGTGTGTGTGTGTGTTGAATGCATCCTGTGGTGCAGCAGCAGCTGTGATGCAGGTTAAGGCTTGGCAATAGCAGGTCTGCAAGTCGCCTCTGTACAGCGCAGACCAGAGCTTTGTGGGGGAAGTGTGAAGTGGGCCGCAGTGCAACAGGAACAGGGTCTCAGCAGCTCTCTGTGTGTGTGTGTGTGCTTCAGGTTAGTATCAGCGGCTGCTGTGATCGAAATGCTGGACAGAGCATTAAGAGAGGGGTGTGCGATCAGTGTGATGACCATCACAGGTCAATTAGGCTAATGGCTGTTGTTTTTTTGTTTGTTTTTTTAGGTGGGTGGTGTGTGGCCTTTAAAGAGAGTAATCCTACATGAATGGAAGTATATGGGTCACTGAAGCGTCAACTTTGCATCCGTGCACCACATTTGCAACTTTGTATGTGTACGCAAATACACCCATACACACACATACACACACACCTCAAAGCCCATGCTTAACATGCACAAGACATCTGCTCTGCCCAATATTATGCCACTAATCATTCACAGTAGTTTGAACATGTTAACACAAAACACACATATTGTATTCTCAAACACACCAGGGTGCCTGCATCAGCAGGCTGGACTGCAATGGTAAGCAGGTCGATAAATGCTCTATTCTCACACTCTCACACACACACAGCTCGATACATGTAGTCACACGGCAGGTTAAAGTGAATTGGATCCCATGGGGGGCCAATGTGCATTTGGCTGTGCGAAAGTAAGTGTGTGTGTGTGTGTGTGTGTGTGTGTGTGTGTGTGTGTGTGTGTGTGTGTGTGTGTGTGTGTGTGTGTGTGTGTGTGTGTGTGTAAATCTTGTGGAGGACATTGGGGGACTTAGGGACAAAGAATGTGTATGGACTTCCCCAGGAGGGGAATTCATCAGCATAATCATCTCTCCCTTGGCAGCGGAAGGCAGACACTCACACAGACAACAGACACACACACGGTCACTCCCTCATCCTCCCTTTTCTTCATTTCCATTGGTCTTTCCATTGGAAATGAAGAACAGGAGAGACCTGCCTCATCAACTGACCGGAGAGCAGAACACTGACCATAATTCCACTTGGCTGAGAGAAGAGACAGAAAAGCAGACCTCGGAGAGGGGCGGGGCTGACAGCTCAGTAGCTTTATCTTGTGACATGAAAGCAATGTCATGTCAGCCACAACAGTGCTTCGGAGGGAAACATCGATCTGTGAGGAGCTCTTTAATATGACACTGCGATCGCTGGCCTGTGGGGCTCGTCAAGCGCAGTTTAGTTGGACACACACACACACACAGAACACACCATTAAGACATGTCAGATCTGCTAGCACTCAATTTCACGTTATGCCCAAATACCACTTTTAACGTATTAAAAAGGATTAGGCGAGATTACGTAGTAATTAATGTGTGTGTGTGTGCAGCACTCATGGGTCAGATTGTGTAAACGGGCATGTCTGAGACTGTGGTTGGGTTTATGAATGGGGTTGGGTGCACGTGTTAGTGTGTGAAGGCATGAATGAGTAAAAGTGTCATCGCTTAATTGTGTTTGTATATCCAGAATGTGTGTGTGTGTGTGTGTGTGTGTGTGTGTGTGTGTGTGTGTGTGTGTGTGCGTGTGTGCGTGCTCAAGATTTGTCTGGCTGCATGTAGAGTGTGGAATTATGTCTGGATGTGTGTGTGTATGTGTGTGTGTGTGTGTGTGTGTGTGTAATGCTGCATATGGAGGTGCTCTCCAGGTTGCCAGAGTAACTCTGAGTGTACGTGTGTGCGTATGTGTGTGCGTGTGCGTGTTACCAGGAAGCGTGGACCCATGCTGCAATATATAAACAGGATCTGAGCGGGGCCTTGAGTCTGTCCAGACTGCTGTCATTGCTTTGGAGCTCATATAAAACCCCTCATATCAGAGCCCGCTAGCCTGAAACCCACTCTTCCTCCTCCTCATATCAGAGCCTGCTAGCCTGAAACTCACTCTTCCTCCTCCTCCTCCTCCTCTTCAGTTCCCAATACTGCAGATCACACCACTGAGACAAAACACAGTTCCCCGACTCACACGCTCACTCTGTCTCACTCTCCCTCACGCTTATTCGTTGTCTATGTGCACTGACCACACACACACACACACACACACACACACACACACACACAAATACACAAATACTTGGCTGCCGACTTCACGTTGCCTGGCGACAGTAGGCCATTTTGCTTTCAGAAGAAGCAAGATAATGGGGGGTGGGGGGGGGGGAGATGGAAGATAGGAGGCTTGGATGGAGTCTCATTCCGGCACGGTTAGTGCCAAGGACGACACAGGAAATGCAGCCTCCCCTCCGCAGGCTACTGGAGAGTCCGAGGGGTGGTGGTGGGGTGGGGGGGCGAGGGGAGTGTACACTTCTCCCCTGATGCTCATTTCCTTACTAACCCCCCCCCCTTCAGGTTCATGGCCGGGGCAGGGTGCTGGAGCTTTAGAGTAAGAGCCCCAGATTGAGGGCTTGGAACTGGGCTTGAGGAGAGCAGCATAGCATGAGGTGGACCCAGGTCAAATCGAGGTCAGCACACAACACCAGCAAAGTTAAGGGCTGGAGAGTTCAAGAGTCAAGGGTCACATCGTAACTCCAACACTTTGTGCATGAGAAACGTGCCATAGAAATCAACACTTACTCCTACATAGCACTGCTGGGGAGAGAGGTAGGACATTAGCACTGGGTAATGGGGCTAAATATGGCCTTTCAGGTGTCATTTAAGTGCTCCGGGACAGCAGCTGAGGAGCGGCTGTTGCCTATGAGGGGCACTCTGCAGGGGCGGGGTGGAGGGGCTTCTCAGTGGAGCCTCCGTATCGGAAGGTGAGGGGAGGAGAGGTCCTCAGCCGCCTGTTCAGATGGAGAACTGATGACCAGAGAGCGACAGACAGAAGTGTATGTGAGTGTGAGAGAGAGAGAGTGTGTGTGAGAAAGGAAAGAGAGAGAGAGAGAGAGAGAGAGAGAGAGATTGGGAGATGAGGCGAGAGGGCGCGAGAGCGAGAGCTGGCTATAAAAAGCCAAGGTCACAGCACACCAGGCTGCCAGGGACTGATTAGGAGCAGAGGAATTTGACAAATGGAGCAGAGAGCACACGGAAGAGCAGAGAGCACGCTGCAGGTGGTGTGTGTGTGTGTGTGTGTGTGCTGCTGTCCTTTAGTGAGAAGACAAACACATACACCAGTGTACAAGGCACACATCTTAGTATACTTTTACATGCGCTTTAGCCGATGTGCACACACACACACAGGTTTTTGAGTGTCCATCCATATGTGTGTGCCTCAGTGTGTGTGTGTACACGTTAACCTCGCGCCCCTCCCCTCCGCTCCTCTAGCGAGTGTCTGAGCTCCACCTGTGCGGATTGCTGATGAACCTGGCAGCACACACCTGCCACCACCATGCCACAACCACCTGCTAATGACAGAGGGAGAGAGGGAGGGAAGGGGAGAGAGAGAGAGAGAAAGAGGGAGGGGAAAATAAAGAAAGAGAGAGAGTGAGGGAGGGAGAGAGCAAGAGAGGGGAAAATAAAAGAGAGAGAGAGAGAAAGAGGGAGGGGAAAATAAAGAAAGAGAGAGAGAGTGTGTGTGAGTGAGTGAGAGAGAGAGAGAGAGAAAGGTATCAGCGGGGCGGTCCGAAGCAGGAGACAGGGACAGCAGCTGGGCTGAACAGCACGGTCCTCGGCCGCCATGCCACACTACACACTACGCTTCACTATATTAGAACCCTTGGGAGAATGGACCTGCTTGCTTGGGAAAAATGGCTTTAAGATGGACTCTGTGCAATTACTGAGGGAAAACAAACCGACTTGAGCGACTGAAGGCTTTAAAGAGATGGAGGACGCTGGAGCGGGGAGGAGAGGAGAGGAGAGGAGAGGAGAGGAGGGAGGAGAGAGGGAGGAGAGAGGGAGGAGAAATAGATGGTGGGGCAGAGAGACGGGGACAGAGGAGGTTAAAGAGAAAAGGAAAACACTTCAGAAAGTGTCAGACAGGAGGAGAGTGAGAATGAAAAAAGCATGTGAAAGGAGACTCGTTAAAGAGAGAGAGAGAGAGAGAGAGAGAGAGAGAGAGAGAGAGAGAGAGAGGCAGGCTGGCAGGTCAGTTGGCAGTTGGCATGGCTGGCAGGAGTGATGGCGCTGCACACTGCGGGCAGCAGGCTGCTGGGCCACGCGGACAGCTCAGCACTGATTTAGGGGCCTCTGGGGAGTCGCCTGCCTGCCTGCTGCCTGGCCTCAGCCCAGAGCTCCAGTCTCCATCACCAGCGCCTTCCCCTCCCCCCCTCCCCAGCCCCATGCATCTCACTCCTTTTCTTTCCCCCATTTGGCTCACCCCAGACTATCCCCACTGCCTTCTCCCCTCTCCTCACCATCGTCTTTCTTAACCTCACCCCACACTACCCCCATGGTCCCCTCTCCTCAATGGCCTCGTCCTCCTCCTCTCCTCTTTCGCCTCCTCCTCTATTCTCCTAAATCGTCTCCTTCTCTTCTCTCCTCAATCGCCTCCTTCTCTCCTCTCCACAATGGTCTCCCTTCCTCAATCGCCACCTACTCTCCTTTCCTCAATCACCTCCTTCTCTCTTCTCCTCTCCACAATTGTCTCCTTCTCTCCTCTCCTTTTCTCAATGGTGTCCTCCTCCTCTGCCCTCCTCAATCTCCTTCTCATCTGTCCACTCCATCTCCACCACTATACTCTCCTCAAGCATCTCCTCCTCCACTCCCACTCCTAAATCATCTGCATACCCCCCACCCTCTTCTGCTTCATCTCCTTCAGTCTCCTTCCACTAAACAAATGTTCTTGTTTTTCTTTCTAGGCTGGGACTGTTTACGCAGACGATGAGTGCCATGCCCCCCACTCCCATAGACCCATTCCCATAAAGTCAAGACAGCCAGCCATGAGGAAACGCGACAGGAAAGAGGGGGGGGGGGGGGGGTGGATGGGTCAACAACACATCACTGAGGTGATGACTGCTGTGGTGGTCACTTAACAGCAATAAGGAAGAGGATTTCGGTCATAATAACCAGAACAGCGGCTGTACACACACACGCACATACACTTTCTCTCCGCTTTGGCTCACTGAAAGGAAACAGGCGAGATGGTTATCGCTTCCGCTACAGTGCTTTTTTTTCTAGCGTCGCTACGTACTCGAACGTGAACAGCCCAGTAGACAGATCTATGGCAAGATCTAGGAGTTCATACAGACTCCACAGATAACAGCATCGTGATTACAAATCATACTTCAAAACGTCAACACAGACACGCATGCATACACAGAGTTGTTTTGAAGCTTCACAGAATCAACCAAAATGGGGCAGAAGTGAATGGTTTTCCGTCTTACGTTGGATGGAGCTTTGTTCTTCAATCTGTGTCAAGACTCCTTTACATATACTGTATATCCTGACCTACACAAAGACCGGAGGAAACCACATGACCCAGGTTGCATGACTCTGGACAAACAACAACAAAAAAGGAAGTATCGATCAGACACAAGACACAGTGGCTATGACCACACCTCATCTCACTCATATGCTTGATTCAGTCAGCCAAGGGCTGCCCTCAAGTGGACTGATATTTGAATGGGCTATAACTCTGTAGAGAACTATCCGGAAACCAACGCCTCATGAGGGGGGCCATTGATTGAAGATTGCCTTTTTGACTGAAAAAAAGCAGAGTGAAAACTGACTTGTGCTCTCAGCAAGCTGTGTGGGTGGGTTTTTGGAACAGAAAGCTAGCCTCTGCTGGAGGATTTAAAGCGTAACTCCGGAGTAAAAACAACCTAGGGTTTATTTACGGTAGTTAACAACAAACTTTGAGAGCTCAATTATGTTAATTAGTGTTAGTTTTGAGCAAGACCATTTGTTGCATTATGCCTGAATGGGCTTATAGTGAAGGCTAAAGGGGAGCTAGCACGTCAAAAAACAAATGCTATTTTATACCACTGCTCAAAATATAATCACACTTCTGTGGTAGTGTGGTGAGGGTCCCTACAAACAAACCGAAGTATTGTAAACTTTGAAAGTGTACAGAGAGGTTATAACAAGACCTGTATCTAGAAGGAAGATAAGGAAGCAAAATGCCTGGCTTCGTGTTCTGGTAGCATCAAATCAGTGGGCATGTTCGATCTGGCAGCGCTGCGCAGATAAGGCATGTTTGTATTGTAAGATTTGGGAGGTCTTGTTATAACCTCTCCGGAGTTACCATGCAACCCCAGGATAGGGCATTCTTTTAAAATGAGATGACATGAGGCAATGGAGAGGTTAAAGGTCATCTTATGCAATAGCAACAGATGGGTCATCGGCATTTTGGGAGGATCACTGCCACACACACACAGTTGTGGGGCAGTCACCCTGTAACCTTCCAAAAAGCCATTGATTAGAAGCCAGATTGGTGATCAGTGTTATTGACTGGAGTGAAACTGGTCAATCTGTTAACCCTTCTGGTCATTGTAAGTGCCCACACACACACATATTATATATTGTTGTTTTTTTTCAGCAGAGTCTAGGCTATCCAGATCTGCCATAATTTCATGTATTAGTACTAGCATTGATTTTATTTTTATTTTTAAAGATTATAAAAGTATTATAAAAATTCTTATACTTTCACATGTATCTCACCACAGCAAGATCATAGCTCTACATGCATTTCATGTGTGTGTAGAGCAGACTATCCTGAATTGGGCAATATAATTGCCCTGTTGGAGGAATACTCTGGGGCTGAGCAATTTACAGAAATATGTGGTGTGTGATTTACGAAAAGAAATGCCATTTTTTATTTAGTGATGAAAAATGACCTTTCTGCGCTCCATATCTGTGACACGAACTGATCTGACCTGACATGACCCGAGTTTGCGTGTTAGCCTGAGTGCGCCTATATGGTGTATGCACTCATAATGATTCTCAACTTTTTACCGCATTGCCATGAACAAAGTAAAGGCAACAAAGGTTGAATTGGATGCCATTCAGGAATTTGCTAGGATCTCAAAACCGGATTATTAACATGCTTTGCCATAGAGAAACACATGATGGCGTTGGATTATAAACATGCTTTGCCACAAAAACGTGGGGTAAGTCCAGCTATATGAAGTTATTATTTTGCTGTCATTTCGTCTGTTTTATAACCCAGAAGGATGTACTTGGTATCAAATGATAGCTCTGTGTCTCCTCTTTCATCTGACATGTGTGGCATCTATCCGATCACGGGTCCGCGAGTAATTCAAACGAGAGTAATGGGTGTGCAGCGTTGGTTTTGTGTACATGACGTTATTATATTGCAGTCACTTCTTCTGTTTTCATAAGCCAGAAGGATCGATATACATGGCACCAATGGATAGCCCCGAGTCTCCTCTTTCATCTGATATGCTTGCCATATCTATGCAATCACGGGTTCGCGAGAAATTCAAACGAGAGTAATGGGTGTGCAGGTGAACGCAGAGAAGTATAGACTGTAAATATGATGCAATTTGATTTAATTTCATGATTTTTTTACATTTTCATACTTTAACGTACAGACAAGTGCGTGATCTCGTTGGAAAGCCCCACTTCTCTTCTGTCACGCAATAAAGGTTTCATCTCACTGCGATTAACAGTTGCGGAGCAATGTAACAGAGAAGAGAGGGTGTGTTTTTTGACTCACTTTGCGTCAATCGGGTTCTAAGGGTTAATGGGTTCATGGCAGGACAGGCTGAGATTGTCCTGACAGACAAATGAAGCTGCTGACAAATTAACAGCTGGTTCAACATCAGCTGCGCTCACGAGCCAACAGCCCTGACCAATAAAGTGACACGCCTCAGACCACAACAGCTGAAGCAACCTAAGGAGCCTCCAGTCCTACTCCATGTT
Organism: Alosa alosa; assembly: GCF_017589495.1. Lineage (NCBI taxonomy): Eukaryota > Metazoa > Chordata > Actinopteri > Clupeiformes > Clupeidae > Alosa > Alosa alosa. The sequence continues at coordinate 6,959,338 of NC_063197.1, forward strand.
ATGGCCTAGCATCTTCAGGATGGTCTGGGAAACACAAGCAAAGCTAGTGCTGCAGAACAAGGCGGCAAACCATGGCAGGCACTGTGACGCAACTGTGCCCACGGGCACCCAGGTCCAGGCCGGATCATTTCTCGATTCCACCTCATCTTTCTCTCCCACTCACTTCCTGTCAGTCTCTCACAATCCTATCAAAATAAAGGCAAAAAAGCCCCTTAATATATAAATACAATAAAATAATATATATATATTTATATATATAAATAAAAGGCAACCCATGAGTTATCTCTGCACACTGAAAGAGTTCAGCTTGAATCTGCATTTGTATTTATAGGCTGACAGTGATTAATGTGATCTTTCATTGGCCGTTAAACATCTTCCCCCGTGTTTTGTGCGAGGCGGTGTCTGGGTTGACTCATCAGAGGCGGCGAAGCCGATCCGCGTGGGATCACATCGCGCCCGTTATTCCCGACTGGCTGGCTAGATCACAGGCGTTTAATTCTTTTCTCCTTTGAGCCGCGCCACACCGCACGGTGAGAAGATCACAAGACGGGTCGCTCTGACATGTCTGAATGAGAGCGTGTGACTCAGAAGCATCACGCCACGCCCCACGCTGCTCTGCCCAGCGCTCCCTCTCGTCTTCACCTCTCTCTCTCTCTCCTTTCTTCTCCACCTCCGCCTGCCGTCGTCCTGACGCCTCCCAGCTCACCAGCGCACGCCCAATGCCTTCGGCATCAAAGCTGACCGACGGGGTTTCCTCCGCAGGCTCCTGACCAGCCGTGTTCCACATGGGTACACTCGAGCTCAGAGCAAGATCAGGGATTATTTGTTCTCTTCCTCTCTTATGGTCCATCAGTCTCTCTCTCCCTCTCGCTCAACCCCCTCTCAATCTCTTCTTTTCCCTTTCAGATCTCACTCGCTTTCTCAACTTCTCCCTCTCCCTTGATCTCTCTCTCTCTCTCTCCCTCTTCCTTTCCCTCGATCTCTCCCTTTCTCTCTCACTCTCTCCCACCCTGTCCTGTAAAGGTGCCAGTTGGCCCCGAGGGGAAACTGAGTAACATGCTGTGGCCTGACAGTATGCAGGCCCAGACACACACAGTATACAAAAGCAGATACACACCCACACACACGTGCGCGCGCATGCACACCCACACACCAAATCTTAAAGCCAGAGATGTGACATGCACATAGTCACATTCGTTCGCTAGCTCTTACACACACACACACACACAGACACAGAGAGAGAGAGAGAGAGAGAGAGAGAGAGAGAGAGAGAGAGAGAGAGAGAGAGAGAGAGAGAGAGAAAGAGAAGAAAGAAAAGAAAGAAAGAAAGAAAGAAAAGAAAGAAAGAAAGAAAAGAGAAAGAAAGAAGAAATGTTGAGAAATAAAACAGCATGTTGGCCTGTTTAAACCTTGTTGGCCTGTTTAAGCCTTGTTGGCCTGCCTGACAATGGTCGTTTTCACAGCAGGGCCTGGGGAGGTCTGTTCATTGCATTGCACATTCTCTGAGGATCAAAGACATGAGACAGACAGACAGACAGACAGACAGACAGACAGACAGAATCTGTCAGCAAGAACCAAACAGTTGTCCTACACGCCATCAGATCGGAAAGTGGAAAACACTCTCAAAGGGAATGTGAATGCACACACACACACACACAGTACTCCACACTGACTGATTAGAGTTGAGCATGTACAGAGCCTGCTAATACATGGCCTGTAAGGAGAGCTGGCTTGTAACGCACAATCACAAATCTCCCCCTATGGTCTGAGATGACAGGCAGAGGACTCCACTCTGACCCCTGTGCTTTGGAGCACTTGTCTGAGCACTTTTCCCTGCCCAGCCTGCAGGAACATAACGGCTTTATGAAACACACGAAAGAACGAAAGAAACACACAGACCAAAAAAAAAAAAAAAAAAAAAAAAAACACTCTTTTCATGGCGTCTAGTATCCTCAGCAGGGGGGCAGATGTTTAAATATATCTGCTCGGCCCGAACATTTGTTTCGTTCAGTCAGATGCCACTGTTTTTCTTACAAAAGAGATTACAAACTCACTGTGCCTCCTGTTCAGGTCGGGGCTTTGTTCATTTGATATGACGCATCTGTGAGGCGGTGGTGGAGTTGCTGTGGTGGAGTTGCTGTGGTGGAGTTGCTGTGGTGGAGCTGGGAGTTGCTGTGGTGGGCTGGGAGTCTCCCCGTGTCTGCCCTGTGTGCCCAGTGCTGGGCTTGAGACCTCATGAGCCCTCCACTTCTCTCTAGACCTTCCTCTCATCTCCTTCACCCTTTCCACTTCTCTCTCTGCCTCTCCCTAGTCCTTCCTCTCATCTCTTCATCTCTCTGCGGTTGACTAACTCACAGAGCGGCTGATCTCTGGGGAGACTACAGATAACATGCCCAATTACCACCTCAGACACAGCGTACAGCCACACACACACACACACACACACACACCAAACAAGGTCAACAACCCTGTGCTTCCAAACAGGGCCAAATGAGCCCAAATTGTTGCCATACACAAGCCAGCACAACAGCGTGCTCCAAAGGTCAAACAAGGCTACGGATAATTGAATAACGCATTACATACATAAACAGGGTTACAAACATGGCAGGCAGAGACTCGCAAACAACAAGCAGATCTACCAGCACAGGAACTACCAACCAAAAACAACACATAAGACTGTGCCATGGCTGCAGCTGAAAGATATCCAGAACAGGTGAAGGCCCTATACAGTCAATCTCACACACACACACACACGCGCACACACACGCACTCTTCTTTGGAGTCGCCTTTGCCCTGATGACCTTGCTGAGAGCAAACAGATGCAAAACCTCAGGCTTGGGCCCCACCCTCACACACCCCCATAGAGACTTGGGCTCCCAGCAGGGTCTGTGCGTGTGTGTTTGTGGACTTTCACAACAAAAGAATCTCAAAATATTTTTTTTTTTAAAGGTTGAAAAGAAAAAAGGGAACTTGTGATGAAATACAGACACTCAAATGTGAGCAGAGTGATTCCACACACACACACACACACACAAACAGACACACACACAAACACACTGCTGCCTTTTCTCCTCAGTGATGGCCGTCTGAGCCCTCCACTGATTTAAGTCATTTTCAATCTCCAGCTCTTTGTTCTCCCAACTGGCTGACAGTTCACAGAACAATGTCCTTTTGTGTGTGTGTGTGTGTGTGTGTGTGTGTGAGAGTGTGTGTGAGTGAGAGAGAGAGAGAGAGAAAGAGAAAGAAGAGAGAGAGGGAGCATGTGTGCATTAATGTACAGAATAGGGAAAGGGAGAGAGAGAGAGATAGATAGAGAGAAAGTGCAAGAAGGAGAGAAAGAGATAGAGAGAGAGCAAGCGAGAGAGTGAGAGAGACACAGTGCCTGTATGGATGTGGAGGAGCAGCCTAAAGCCTAAACACACAGAGTAATGGGTAATGTACTGTACGGGGAGGAAAGGGAGGAGGAGAGGAGGTAAACATGGCAGATTATCATCGCTGTCAGGGAAGAGCAGCAACAGCTGCACAACTTCCACAGTCTACTATCCTGTCCACCCAATCCAGCTCCCCATTCCATCTCAAGCCCGTCCACTCCCAATCTACCCCTCTCTCCATCATTCCAGAACTCTCTCGCTCCCCGAGAGAGCCCCTCACACTCCTCTCAAATCCCGCTGTTCCCACAGAGCGCCAAGCACAGTGCAGCCAGTCCTTATGTTCCAAAAACACAGGCACCTCAAACGGCTGAAACACACACACACACACACACACACACACACACACACACCTGCAGGTACTCACAGGCATGGTTGAATGCACACTCACACACAACATTCACTCAAAAGTACACACACAACCCTGAACCCACTGAATTCATTCACAAACCTCCCTCTCTCTCACCCACACACAGTGGAGAAGTTTAGCGTGCACACACACACCTCTCCCCCATGGTGCGTGACAAGCACAGACAGGATGCTCTCTCCGCCTACCGAACAGTCGCCTCCATCCACTAAAAATAGGCGAGACATTGTTCTGGTCGTGTGTGTGTGTGTGTGTGTGTGAACACACACTCCAAACAGCCGCCGGAGGCCATCCCCCTCATCTTCACACAAAGACGAGCACAGAAACTTCTAGAGTGGCTGGAAGCGCTGATAGCAGAAGCTTTATTAACTACACCCCCCCCCCCCCAGCTTTGCTCCTACCCCGCCCATCTCATCCAAAACACCCTCGGGCCAATGGGAGCTTTTGTGTAACTCTGCTAGAGCTATCTAAGCACACTGTAGTGTGTGTGTGTATAAGAGAGAGACAGGGAGACACTGGGGGTAGGACATCTAAGAGGACAGGTATGGATAGAGCACCATTTCGACCCCCGTCACACACACACACACAGAGACACACAGACACGTCACATACGCACAGACACACGCCTGGGGAGAACCACAGCAGGACAAAAACACACAGAGGACAGACGACACAGCAGGCAGATGAAGATGAGTGGAGTTAGAGTGGAGTTGGAGGGGGGGGGGACAAAAGTGAGACAGGGAGGTAGAAAGCAGGGAGGTCATCTCTGAAAGAATGACAATGATGGCTGCTAATCCTTACTACAACCCACTGTACTAGGCCAACAGTACTGTAGCCTAGGCGCCCCCGACCGGCTACTGGCTGAGTGGCTGGGTAATGGGTTGTGGGTTGTGGAACTTCCAAAACCACAATCTGGGACTAAATAAAGACCTGGTTAGGGCTGAAACGATTACGAGTAATTCGATTACAAAAAACGGTCGAGGCAACTTCTCTGCCTCAAGGCTTAGTTTAATTCCCATCACCTGCATTATGTGGCCTGCTCAACTCAGGGATTAAGAATTAAGTTGGTACGATTACTGAGAGCCAAGAAACCGTCCGTAACAGGCAGAGAATGTCCAACGTTTTGGAATCATTTCAAACTTAGAAAGACAAGGTGCAATGTGTCCACTGCAAAGCAGAACTGGCGTACCACAACAGCACGTCAACGATGACTCAATATCTGAGCCGCAGTGTTGGTTAGTCCAGTCACTAAATCGAGTCCGAGTCCAGTCTCAAGTAATTTTTTTTAAATCCCAGTGAAGTCCGAACTGAGTCCCAATTGATCCCGAGTAGAGTCCCTACTGGTCTCAAGTTGAGTCCGAGTTGAGTCCCTACTGGTCTCGAGTCGAGTCCAACACACACACAAAAAAAAAAACAGCAACTTTGAACAGAAAATTAAATTATTTACAATTTATAGAAAATTAAAGCTTAATGGCATAGACCACATTCCACCTGTGAGCTAAACTATTACACTTCTCTTTAATGTCATTACATTGGTGGTAGATGTTAATTTCTATGATTTTTGTGAGCACTACACAAATCACAGTTGCAGACAACATAAGCTAACTGGAAAGTCAGCTAGAAGGGGAGTTCTCCAGATGTAAATGGCAAATGCTAATAGGTTGCATCAAATGTCAACCCAACAGTAGGACTTAATTTCAGGGACGTGGTAGGAGAGATACAAGACAGCAGATCAACTTAACATTAGCCTACTTTTATTACTTGATACCAAACCTGGAAAGGAACGAACAGGTTTATCCGACTGCTGTTCCGAAGTTCACTCTCGTGGAAAGTTTTTCTTTTATTTTAGGCTATTACTGATCATGTGAAGATTATGCGGTGTCGCTCATAATCTAGCACAGTGGTGCACCTGGTGTTCACTAGACATGTACTGTGTGGTTGTTTAAAATGCTAACTAATGCCATCAGCAGACGGTAGCGTTGTGAACTTTAAAACACCACTGGTCGGAGTCACTCTCTCTCTTTCTCTCTCTCTCTCAGCTGCATTGTACTGCATAGTAGCCTACTGTACTTTACTGCAGAAATGCAGTATTTTGGACATGAAAACACTACTGCACTGTACAGTAGCACAGTAGAACTGCTGTTAATTTGTGTAAGGGAGGTTATTTGGTAGTATAGTAAATGCCGCAGGTGCACAACAATTTAACAATTTAACGGTTTAACAATGTAACAACATATATAACAGATATATTAATTTACTTTGAAGTGTCTAGGGCTAGTTTACAGCATGACATTTGTTGTGCATATCAATAAATTGCACTTATCTGATAAATCAATGAAATAATCATAGAATACTTGGTTCCAAAAAGAAGCAGATAGCTGTAGCCCTAGACCCAGTGTCCTCCTGGAGAGGGGAAGAAATAGAACATCGCACTAGCAGCTGAGCCAAGGGATACAGTCACAGCTCCTCCCTCACAGTTGCTGTCTGTGTGCTGTGAGTAGGAGCTGTGGATGGACAGATCGGACGAGTGTGGCGGAGCGGAGGGAGAGAAATGAGGTGAACGACTGAACAAGAGTTTGGACTGCATGGCGTCTGGGGTGCGGGTGGTCTGGCTCTGTCTGTGTGTACTCTCGCCTGTGGATGGCTGAGTGTAAGCCTCAACCGCGCACACACACACACACACACACACACACACACACACACACACACACACACACACACACACACACACACACACCTTGATCACAGGAACCTGCTCCAGACACACATTGCAGCGAAGACAAATTCAGGGAAAACAAGGTGTGTCAAGGAACTGCTCAACAATTGAGTACACACAACACACACACACACACACACACACACACACACACACACACACACACACACACACACACACACACACACACACACACACACACACACACTTAGCATAGATCAACCAAAGCAGCTCTAACAGCTATTTAGGACTAGGATTTAGATTCCACAGGGAAATATTTTTTCCTGAATAAACACAGACAGATAAAAAGAGCATCAAGCCCTGCTGCTCAATGATCTGAAAAAATGGCCTGGACTAGAAAGACAATAAGCAGATTCAACTATCGAGTGTCAATGACTCAGCACAGTACCCCAAGTCATCATGCATGAATGAATGCATTTCTAACACGCCATTCAATTACAATCAAACTGTCCACCAAGTGAGATTGCCATGCAGTTTTGGTTACCACTGGACTGTGTGGCCATACGTGCACATGCATGTGTGTGTCTGTCTCTGAGTTAGTGTGTGTGTGTGTGTGTGTAACATCATGGCCACATTGTGCACATGTGAGAGTGAGAGTGTGTAGACCCTTTTTGACATGCGTCTAGAATTGCCTCCGCGGGTGTCGGAATGACGCGCTGGACAGGCCTCTCATAGCTGGAATTCTGCACTGGGCCAGGATGGACTTCACAAGAGGGTGGCGGGGAGCATGAGTGACCCCCTGTAACCTCCCCCACCCACTCAGATCTTTCCATCCCAGCATGCACTTCTCCTGAACCTCATCAATTCCTTCTTCAAGACTCGTATATCCCAACAGAAGTGAAGATGACTCAGATTAGAGCTGCCATAATTAATCAATTATCTAATTAGTCGACAATGACTAAATTAATCGTCCATTATTTTGGTTATCCAAAATCCAAACATTTGAAAATGTTTTCATTATTTAAGGAAAATACCACAAAATCTGATTGCAGCTTCTTAAACTTGAATATTTTCAGATTTTCTTACTCCTCTATTAGGAGGGGATCACACTGACCAGTGGTAAGCAGCAGGTTTTCCATTTTTTTTGCTATGGTTCGGCAAAGGCTGGCACCCTGTTATATCCAGTGATTGCCGCCTTACAGTAGGCCCTATTCTAAATATCACTCACTGGCGTGTGGACAAAGCAAGCATTTGGGGACATAATATTGGGCTTTATGTGGGAAACACTGGAAGGCATTTCTTCACCATTTTCTGCCATTTTATCCATCAAACAACTAATCGATTAACTGATCCAGATTAGTTGACTATGAAACTAATCATAAGTTGCAGCTCTAGTTCAGATGATCTCGGAGATGATGGCTGTTGAACATTGTCTTGATATGAGCCCAACATCAGTGCAGAGAGTGGCAGTCACACAGACATAAGTGTATGCTGCAGCCACATGATTTCCCTCAAGGCAAGGTGCTTGTAAGAGGGAGATGGTGTGAGAGAGAATTTGTGTGTGTGTGTGTGTGTCCTCCACACTAGAGGTCTTTTACTGGGCGTGCCTCAGGAGGACCCCTGCTCAGTTATAGCCACGGCTATGGGTCATTTAAAATATACACACAAAATGTATTTTAACCTTTTGCGCACACAGTGATGAAGGCTAGCTGAGAAGGAGAAAGACAAAAGGGAGAGGAGAGGAGAAGAGAAGAAAAGAGAAGAGCTCAAGGTCAGGTGAACAGATTGGATGGTAATCTGCCTGATTCACCACGGGGGACTGCAGGAGGGCGCGGCTGCTCAATCACCAGCCACACACAGACACACACACACACACACAATTATAGCAGTGCAGTTCAGGGGTTAGATGAAAGGTATAGATTACAGGACAATAAAAAGACATCAAAAAGAAGGAATATCAGGTAGAACGTCAGGGGGTTTTCTCAAACCTCTATTTGCCCCGGAAATCGTTAAAAGCCCCGATGTCATCGAGGATATCTCATTCATCTAATCGCAACCAGAGGAGGCAAGACCGAGGAGAGAGGAGGGAGGTGGAAGGCCCGATACACAAGGGAATAAGAGTATCCTATGCGGAAGCGTTTTCAGTCGGAATTGTGCGATCATTGGTCCGAGCTGCCAAGGTAAAAGGTTCCCTCCCACGGCTGTCAACTTTCGGTTTCAAACAAGTTCGTAGGGATTTATATGCGTCAATAAACTAGTATAGACCAATAAGGTTCATCTAGCCTAAGAGGTGATGCACCGCATCATCAGTAATTGACGTCTCTTAAAAGTGATGCTTGAGTGAGCAGGACATCTCAGCTCGCATATCGGTCTCTCCTTCATCCCTCCAGCCTCCTCGTTCCATCGTTCCTTCCTCGTTTCCTTCACACAATTAATTAGAGGGAGGGGCTAGGACCGGAGGGAGGAAGGAAGGAAGGAAGGAAGGAAGGAAGGAAGGAAGGAAGGAAGGAGAGACAAAAAGACAGATGAGGAAACCCCCAGGAGTGCTCAATAGCTGTTTTCAGACATGTCCTCCACAATATATGCGGATCTCAAAAAGGATTTGACAAACGGATGTCCGACCCTTCGGGTGATTCAGATATGATGCTTACATGCGGACATTATGTGTGAACGACACTGACGCACATGAACAGAATCTCCGCGTGGTTGAACAGGTTGAACGTGGTTTAACACGCACATGAACAAAATCTCTGCATGTTCTTTGCTTCGTTCAGACACGCGCTCATTTCCATAACGTCTGTCGGAAATATTAGGAGGGGAGTAGTGTAAGAGCCGACTAAGTTCGGAGTTCCAAATGTCGGGATATGTTCAGATATATGGCCCAACCGCTTGATATCCGCAGAAAATGCGGACTTACACCTAGGTCTGAAATCAACTAATGAAATGGGAAAAAAAACAAAAAAAAAAAAAAACATCAACTTCCCAAAAACACAATCCTTGGAACAGGTTTCTAAACCATTTAATGCCCCTCAACAACACGAGGAGAGACTGATTCATCTAACACCTATGTGTGGTGTTTTATACGGGCAACAATAAAACCCCTTCACGCATCACCATTAACAGCCACACACGTGCACGCACACGCAAACACACACACACAAAGGTGAGGACAAACACACACTATCTGCAGCCTCAGCTAAAAAGAGTGCAGCCTACTGGTGGATGTGACAAACCCAAGGCATGGAGCTGGAGAATCCCGCTGACCACAGAACAAAGAGGCCACTCCCCTCAGAAGATCAGAGCAGTATGTGTGTGTGTGTGTTTGGGGGTTGTTGGGTTGGTGGGCGGCACCTCCAGAGGCTGCTTTTAATGAAGGCGAAGCCCCCCCCGCGGGAAGACAGATTGATAGCTTGTCGATATATCTGCCTCGGGCCAGAACACAGTCTCTCTCTCTGTTAAAGGCGAAATCAGATGATTATTCACCACACACACTGACACTCACACCTTGTCTTACCACCCCATGCTGACACCATCTGTGGAAGTGAGAGGGAGGGAGGTAGACAGGCGAACAAGGAGAGAAGAGCAAGACGAGAGGGAGTCTCAAGGCTGCTCGTCATACCACTCCCAGTCTTCTGAAGTCCAGGCCAAAAAACACAAACATACATCTCTCTAGCGCGCACACACACACACACACAGCTGTCTACTTCTGTGTTGTGGTAAGAGTGGCGAAGTGTGTGTGTGCGCTTAGCTCGCCAAGCCCAAGCTGTGGGCCCCGACGTGTCACTTCCTGTGCTCCACGTCACGTAGCTGCGTGGCTCGGTGGCCGTCCTGCACCACTGCGGAGGACTTTCACTGAGGAAGTAGGAAGCCAGCGCTCCACATCACACGGAGACGTAAACAAACAAAACAATGAGGAGCTACACACAAACACAAACGGCTTCAGCCTTAAGCACATGTGCAGTAACACACAGTGTAAGCGTTCACTGCTAAATTATTTATAATGCTTTGTCTGAGGACAAGAAAGACTCCACACCCACCCTCAAAAAGGACAACGATACATCAATAAACAATGTCTCTGGCATTCATAAATGTAACATTACATGTGCATGTGTTTGTGGAGGTGAACTGGGACACTGTAATCAGCTTTCACTAGAAATGTCCTTTTGAGAGTGGGGGTGGTGATCATTGATGTGGTTTTACCGTAACTGGAGTGCTTGTGATGAGTACTGTGGTTTGAAAATCAACAAGGGCATTTACTGAGGCCATAAACATAAACAGACTCTCTGGACTGATAGACAAAGACGTTTCCTTTAATTGTGGCAGATAGAGCAACAAAGATTTGGTACATCGAGAATTGAAAAGCGGGACAATGAAAAAATGCAGCGCGAAAAGGAAAGCAGAACAGCGCTACAGGGGAGAGAGGAGAACAGCACACTGGTGTGGGTTCTACTTCAGGGGAGAGAGGAGAACTCCGCACTGGTGTGGGTTCTACATCAGGGGAGAGAGGAGAACTCCGCACTGGTGTGGGTTCTACTTCAGGGGAGAGAGGAGAACAGCACACTGGTGTGGGTTCTACTTCAGGGGAGAGAGGAGAACAGCACACTGGTGTGGGTTCTACTTCAGGGGAGAGAGGAGAACAGTACACTGGTGTGGGTTCTACATCAACTCTGGCTGCTGTACCCAATCATGACATGAACCATAACAGACATGACCCAGGCCTGCACAACCTCCAACCCCTTAGAAAGCTGCCGTTGCTGGCATTACCCATCTCAGCCTGGCCCACACCCAGAGCAGTGGCCAACTCCACAGTGGCTCTGCCCTCCCGGTTTATCGAAGGACATGAAGGCCGTTGCCAAGTTGCAGTCATGGTAAAATCACAAATATGACTCGTCACTCACACTCTCTCTCTCTCTTTTCAGACACACACATGCTCTATCACACACACACACTCCATCACACACACACAGGTTATCTTCACTGATGTGAGACAGAACAAGCTGCACTATCAGTTCTCCAGCACCCACTTCAACAGTCCGTCTTCACTGCCAGCCACTTTACTGGAAAGTTCGCCCCATGCACGATTGACCTACCACCTCTGTCAGGCTTGTCACGCCACCCTCTCCTAAGCGAATCAGCTGAACATTTTGACATGGCCCAACAAACGCCATGATCCTGCTGCTTATGAGAGGACGAGACACATAGGACATCAGGCAGTCAGCTCTGCCTGGTTTCATTTTGTATTACTCAGATTCCTTTAGTTAAAATAGAAACGCTGATTTAAAAGAGAATAAGAAGCCATCTATTCTGATAACAACCATGCACTCAGTGCTGCAGCATCCAAATGAGAGAAATGTTGCCATCATAAATCAGTGGCTTGTTTTCCAGCATGGGCTGCCTGGCACTGCGTTGGATCAAGATAAGAGACTTGAAAGAGGATCACTGGCAAACCCGCCGCCTGGGAACTCTGCACAGAACATGCCATGTCATCCCAGTAGCACTCCTGACCTGACTCAACTTATACTTCTTTTAGAGAGAGAGAGAGAGAGAGAGAGAGAGAGAGAGAGAGAGAGAGAGAGAGAGAGAGAGAGAGAGAGAGAGAGAGAGAGAGAGAGAGAGAGAGAGAGAGAGAGAGAGAGAGAGAGAGAGAGAGAGAGAGAGAGAGAGAGAGAGAGAGAGAGAGAGAGAGAGAGAGAGAGAGAGAGAGAGAGAGAGATTCCTGAGGGGCACCACATGAGAATGGTGAGCCTCCCCACATGGTGGAGAGTTTCTATGACCAGCTCACTGCACATCAATAGATATGAGGGTGAAAGGCATATGAATTTACCCCCACACACACACCGACGGAGAAGACACCACTTCAAGGCACCACACCACTGCCAGTGCCAACCCCAATGGCATAGTGAACCGCAATAGAGTGCGAGTGTGCACACTTTCATACACAAAGAATTCGTGTTGTATTTCAGAAAACCCCTAGTTATCTGAGCAGGGACAAACTCCCAGGACGGGGAGGCAAACTCGAGCCAAACTACAGCTGTGACACACACACACACACACACACATCCAAACACACACACACACACACACACACACATCCAAACATGCACACACACACACAGGGAGGGGAGCAGTGAAAAGAAAGCGGTGGTCACACACAGGGTCCCATTTCACACAGATGTAATCTCCAACTAATCACATTTCCAGAGGCTACAGTGCTTCAGTGCACCAATAGGGGAGACGGATGGGCCCACGACTCTCCCAGACATTGAACTGACATTTTACAGGGAGACAATCAAACAGACAGACAGACAGACAGACAGACAGACAGACAGAGACAGAGATAAGTGGATGGTGTGATAGGGTAAAATAGAGAGCAACAGAAAGAGAGAAGAGGTCTGGGCAGGGAGCAGGCCCAGTCTTTAACCTAATCAGACATCTCAGATATCATCAAACAATGCTGACTGAGATCAGATCATTGACTGAAGATAGAGAGAATGCGGATGAATCACCGTTCAGACTTCTTTAAAAAAACAGCCAGCCATCACATCGTCCACTTCAAAACAAAGTGAAACAGGTCTCCTGGGACCAACCAGTTAACCGCAGTCAATCTGAGCTCCTGCACTGACTTTGACAGACTGCCCAGTGCATGAGGGGATTACCACCATGCCAGATGTTCACATTTGGTATTTGTAAACAAATCTGGACACATGTAAAAACAAAGCATGTCATTTCAGAGACATGAATTGTATACCTGATCATCAGTCCAGAATGAATAATCTAAGCAAGAACTTCATGAAAGAAAAAGCTCTCTCTTCAGATCAAAAGCAGCGACCAAACAAAACAAAGACAGACATCAAACATCAGTATACTAATAGCAGTGGTTTTGAGCTTTCTTTGGTAAATAAATTCTCAGCGTGCCAGCGAAACGCATTTGACTTTCAGCGTTCCTGCCGCTTTGTCACAAACATGAATTAACTGTTAATAACAGGCATTCAGACTACTACACATAAGTATGAGGCAAGTTAAGGCAAAAAGTGGCGTGTTGCACTTTGCTAAATCATAAGCCTACAACTAGCATAACAATGGGGTACAAAAACAACTATCTTTTGTGAAAGGACATATTTTACCGGAGTCAAAAACACGTTCAGTCCTTATCTAGACGGATAAAAACAAATCTGAGCAAAGCAGATGCTCATCACAGATACATCTCTTGTGAGTGCAACCTAATCTGAAACCACTTCAACAATTTGTATTTCCAGTAGCCTACCCATTCACTTGATGAGCGTACACCCAAGAAACCTGTGTAAATCAGGTCACCAGATCCACAGCAACCATGCCTGTTATAGGTTGGAAGTTCAGATCTATAGGTTAAAGCTCAAAAAGTATTGTCTTTCACAAATAAGACCATTCCCTACCCCATATACAAAAAAAAATACTCTCATGAATCATGATACTTTGGTACATGAGGCGAGAAGGAACACTTTTGAGGAGAAGTTTGAGTCATTACAGGCTGTAAATGTTTGTCATAAACCCCACACCCTAATGTTACATACAGTCGCTACAAAGTTAACAGAAAATTGCTCATGTTACTAGCCTACATGTAACAAACCAAGACGCAAGCAACTGCCTGGAACACGTAAGAACCATCCTTAGCTTTACAATTGATACATTCTCTGTCCATATAAACCACAAGATTCGAGGTCACTTATGCTTGAGAAACTAACGTTACATTCAAACTCAAGCAGGATAGGAGGCATTAACGTTGGCCATGTAATGAGATTGGTTGGTGGACACGTTTTGAGCCTCGCCATTCAGTGGTATTGACAATGTTCCAAGTCGTGTCACTCTGCGCTACCAGATTACATGTAATTTAGGATCACTGATTTGCAACATTCACATGCAATACTAAACGTTACATTGTCACCAAAAGTTGACGTAAACAACTTCCAACAACCAATAACTCAATGGTATTACTTTTATACCACAAAAAGTTACATACTGCACACGGAACTTTGAAACTCGTTTGGTCAACGTTAGTTAAACTGGCTGTTTATTTTCTCATTGTGAGCACGTACGGCCTCGTTCGCTAGTAGATACTAGTCCAGCTAGAATAGTCAGACTTTACAAAAGAGCCTGAAAGCTAACTACTGCTGATAACGTTAACGATAACTTTTGCATCGTCTTGGACGGTGAAGTAATGTTATTCTTTGATGAAGGCGTAGCAAAACAGGTTTGATATGCTGCAAGGGTTAACGATCGTTAGACAATTTTGCAACGGCTAAATGGAAAATCGGCTATGAGTCCCATAAAAAAAATAATCTTTCTCCGTTTAGTTCTAACTTCAGTGATGAGGCTTGGCTCGTGTGGACCCCAACGTACTGTCCGTGACACTCCCCGGATCTGGGCGGGATGTTCAGGGCTAGCAGCAGTCCTACTCTAAACACATCCACAGCCCATAATCCAGAACAATGTAAGAAGCGATTTAATTAAACGATGGCAAACAGTCAACTGTGACCATGCATAAGAAGGACAGCCGAGACAAAGACTTAAACGGAAAAGTGATACAACTGGATTGATACGGCTCAGCTAGCATGCAAAGTTGTACCAACGTTGGCTAGTGTAACGTTATTCGATGCCGAGTTGTCCGAACGTAACAATTACCATCACAGTATAACGTTAGCTGCTACTCTTCACCACACTAGCGTTACAATTAAATCAGCTGCTAACAGTTTATGACCCAACGGTAATTATCTTAAACAAGGCTCAATATAAACATATAGGGGCTAACAGTGACGTTAGCTAATCTCCAACTAAGAACATGACTAATGTTAGCCAGCTCAAGGCTACTAAGCTAACGTTAGCATTCCCAACTGTGTCCTGTTTGAAAAACCTGCAGCAGCATCCAAGCGTGCTGCCTACGTTAATGTCAAACAAGACAAATCAAAACAACTGATTTGAACGAACCTCTGGGGTTTCTTTCAGTTGTTCCCTTTTCGATATTATGCGCGTCGTTTTATGCAACCCACACTCAGAGGACAGCAACGTTTTGCTCCAAGAAGAGCATTCCGTTCAGCAACAGCCGTGCGGTGTTTTCAATGAGAGTTGAGCGGGTACAAGGAGGGGAGGAGCCTGGACCGTATCCCACCCTCGCTGTGGAAGCCTGTGCATCTCAAAGGTGATTGTTTGCTCGTCCATCGCGTGCACTGATACTGCGCTCCAACTTAAGAACAAGGGCATGATAGATGTCTGGACATGGTTGAATGCCAACAAATATGTTAACTACACCTTGTTTCACATTAACTGGAATCATTACATACAAATGTGAGATTAATGATCCAAGCGAATTTAACTTGGATTTTCTCTGCTATGGCATAAAGGCACGGATATTAAACCCTGCATCATCCGCCTCTTTCATATACTGAAAGTAGGACAGATGAAAGTAGGTCTACGGTGAATACTTCGTGCATTTGCCCAAGGCCAGGATCCACTAGTGTTGATGAAACCCGTTTATAAGCTGGTCGTGATCATGATCATGGAATACAATGTGTAAATATGGTATACATGGAATACAAATCGTAAAGGTTACTTTGTATCTTCGAGTGTCTCTAGATTATTCGCCAAGGTACTGGTAGGGAATATGCTTCAGCACGAGCACACCAGTAGACCAAAGACAAACAGTGACCTGTGGCTCCCTCTCGTGGCCATCCATGTAAAGTATCCAAAGTAAACTCCATATTACAGGTGTTCAAAATAGAGTATGTTGATGGATTAACATAGAGTATGTTAATTGTGGATCAAATCACATATTACATTTTTAGAAGGAAAGCCCAGTTAATAGTTTCATAATCATATGCAAACATAGTTTATCAAAAATACATATTAAAAACAAAATCTAAGAAATTGAATATCACAAGCATGACTGTCCATTTTAATGAATATTTTTCAGAGTGATTGAAAGAAAACTTTACTTGAAAATAAAAACACAGTTTTCCTGCATTGCATAGCACTGGTTGGAATGGCAATCAAGATAAAGTTTATGGCACCACTTTTTCTCCCAAAACAACAGTCTGTACAGCTCTGTCCCCACTGACAATCACAGTTATTTCACTGCCCTACAGATTCCACAAAGAATAAACACTGTTTTCACTAAAACAGCTGCTCGGCCACTTGAGGTAAAGTTTCAGACTTCCTTCATTCTCCAAATTTCAACTGTCGCTCTTTCTGCTGTCCATGAAGTTCCTTGGCCCTATTTTTCAGGTCTTCTGCTTTTTGGTCATCTTTGGGTGTCCCATCCCCAAGTTTGTACATGCGGCTAGCATTTGAGCATCCCCAAACATGTCCTAGCTCACATGCACGCATGGAGTACTGCAGTGCCAGTGGCATATTCTTCTCTAACCCTGGGGAGCCCTGAATGTAGAGTGCACTCAGATTGAAGCAGCTGGGAGCAAAGCCCCCAGTACAGGCCTTCTCATAGTACTCCCGGGCTATCCCTGCATCTGGGCCACCCTCCATGGACCGCCCATCATGGGCCAGCAGTCCCACATTATGGCAGGCGTCTACTGACTTCTTCCCACCAGCTTTGCAGGAGCGCAGGAAACATGAGTAGGCCGTCTTGAGGCACTGAGTCAATCCACCTGGTATGAGAAAAATGTCAATTAAATTATGCAGGTGACGATTGAAATATACCTGACCTGGCCTTCAGGAGAAAGAGAGTATGGTTTTAAAGTAGTTACAAAGCTCTTCAAGCCATACATACAGCCCCACTCTGTAGCTTAACACGTTAACGCTGTTAGAAGTAAACAAACGAGTCAGAATAATGTTTTATGATCGTATGTTATAGTATTAATTATAGCTATACTAAGTGCTACATTCACCCACAAACAAAGCCCTGTTTTGTATAAAGTACGCAATAACTCACGTCAAACGTTACCTTTGCCAGCAACGTAATAAGCCCCAAGTTTGTAGCAGCTCTCCCCGTGTCCGTTTGTCTCGCAGTTATGCTTGAGAACCTGTGCAGTTGATTCGTAGTTTCTCTTGACTCCTTCCAGATAATCCGCAAGTCGCTGACAACCTTGTGTAAACATTAAATTATTTGTGGGGAAAACACGACAGGAAATGTCATACAAGGAAGATACCATCAATACTCAATGAAAGTTTGTTTCGATTGCTCAGTTCATCAGTTTTCCTAAAATTCCTTTCAGCACCCCAATGTCAGGGACAGCGCATCTAGCAACCATGGATAGCAACGAATATTCACTTACCTTCAGGGTCCTTCTCGCGGTAACATTGATAGCTGAATTCAACTCCCAAATTATCCAGGAACTGCTTCACTTCTTGTTCGTCTTCAAAATTAATCAATCCAGCCATTTTTGCGACCAATCAAGGTGACAAGAAACGTAATCACTGTGGCAAAATCGCACGTGTTCACCCAATCCAGTGACCTTGGTGGCTAACGCAGACACTTTGCTAACGATAACATTCGCGGAAAAAGACCCAAATTATGGAACACTGGTCGCTGCTAATTAACTTGACAGCAGCTTTGAAATCCCAGTTTTCGATTTTTTAGGTCTATCTCAGACAGATCGTGATGGACAGACAGTTACAACATCCACCAAGTGCTTAGGTAACTTCTTTGGTAACTGCCGCTTAATAATTTTGCTCATCCTCTTCCGGGTGTCGCATTCTGATCCAACGAGCTTCCGTAGAGTTCCGTTCAGTTAGCAACGAGGTAGGCTGTTTCTCAAAGTCCATGATCCTCAAGGATCCTTCCTTGGTAGAACTGAATCCTGTCGAGCCAGATTATTCAGAGACGAAGCAGCATTTCCCTCCCAGCAGTCGGAAAACATACTATGATGAAACAGTCTGCGCCTTCATGCCGTTCGGAGGACCCGACTTTAAATCCCGACCTCCGAAAAGAGAGTGTTCATGAGATCAGCTCGGAAAACAAATACAGGAAATGCATAAACATGCATATAGCATAACCCTAAGTTATTAAAACTGCTTTCTATGGTTTAGCTAGTAGTCTAGTTGCATCCCCCATAGGGCTACCCTAAAGTTTTATTGCAAAAATGTCATCTACTGTATAGGCCTAGTGGCTGGAATTCAAATAGGTTGCTAAAAGTTGCACTTTGGGCAATTTGCATAATTAGCATAGCCTAATAAAATAATTAAGGCGAGACACTACAGGTGAATAGGGTAAAACAAAATTGTAGCCATCACCATAACTCTTTCTCAGTTGATTGCTTATGTTAAGATGAGAAACAAATGTATTGCATGTTTTTTTCTATTTTAATGTTTAAATATGCAAATGAGACCATGCTACCAAACAAAATCAGATCGTGTGATAAAGCCAGGCTCAAAATGATTTTTCCAAGGGAAAACACGTATATTTGGGGGGCCTGAGTTGGTGAAAACCTTAGTTTAAAGGTAAACTATGCAGTATTGGCAATTTCCTTAGGCCTACTGTTTTTTCGGTTTTTGCTTATTTTTCGCTTGCTCTGTCATGACGAATGTCTGAGAAACTCCATCGCTACCTTTTTCCGGTGCCTGGCGTGTGTATTTGAATGCAGTAAATCAATTCGTTAAACTCGTTATACTTCCTGACACTAAGGCCGCCGGCCCACAGTTGCAAGGGTGGTTTTTCCGCTCACAGGCGCTAGGGGGAAGCCAGACGGCCACCATTTGAACCCGAAAAAGTCATATAACCATTCCAATGACTCTGAAGCTGGTAAATGAAGGTAAATGAAGCTAAAAAACTTGCAAAGTGTGCCTTTAAGGAACCTGGTCAGGAGGCAGTGTTGACCTATTATACCATTCAGGCCTTCATCGTGCCCGTATGAAGAAAATGATTGATTTTATTGAAGTGGCTATAAAGCAGATGTTGCAGTGAAAAGCCCAACAAGCTCTGTGTATGAAATGCACTATATAAATAAAGGTGACTTTACTTGACTTGACTTGCCCCAATAATGATTGAATGACTGAATAAAAAACCTAAGGACATTTATCCTTACAGTTCCAGTCTCGACATACCCCCTGAAGCCTAATACTCAGGACTTCCACTCCTCAGGGCCAGTTTGTGCTGCCTGCCTGCATACACCTATGCTTAATTAAAGAGTTTGTTGGGCATTTCACTGCAATATCTGCCTTACACCTGTCTTATAGGCTAACTGCTTCAATAAAATCAATCATTTTCTTCTTTTGAGCACGTTGAAGGCCGGAATGGTATAATAGGTCAACACTGCCTCCTGACCAGGTTCCTTAAAGGATTTCACCACATTTTAATGAAATAGGGCCTCATTTGCATATTTAAACATTAGAAAAAACATGCAATATTTTTTTTTCTCATCTTAACATAAGTAATCAACTGAGAAAGTTTCATGGTAAAATCTATTGTTTCATTTTTTACCTTATTTGCCTGTAGTGTCTCACCTTATTATCTTATTATGCTAATTATGCAAATTGCCCAAAGTGCAACTTTTAGCAACCAAGTTGAATTCCATCCACAAGGCCTACAGATGACATTTCTGCAATAAAACTTTAGGGTGGGCCTACTCAACATTTCTGGGTTCAAGAAAATACAACTAGACTAAAGTGGAAAATGTCTCTGGTGAGTGTTTCTATCTGTAGTGTTAATTTAGTGATAAATTACCTTGCCTATTTATGACAGTGAAATTCGCCTCTTGTGTTGTTGCAAGGGAGGACGCCGTAGTTGGATAGTGACGTCAAGTCGGATACCTCGGGGCACAAGACTTCCGCACGAGTCTCCGAGCAAAAAATCCGGCCCGACTTTGCGTTCAAGTCATTTTTCTGTAGGCCTATCGGTGGTGGGAATTTCCGAATATCCGATGTGGCATGAAGGCCCTATTCATAGGTGCCATCTACGTCACTATCAAATAGGTTGTGAAATATATTAAAACAGATGATGTGCTAATTGGCAACCAACATGATGAGGTTTAATATAGTTGGAATGACTGAACTAGGTAGATGAGGTTTAATATAGTTGGAATGACTGAACAGTTAAATAGGTGGACAGTTTAAATGGTTAAATTATTTGCTAGGTATGAGGTTTAATATTGTTGGAATGACTGAACAGTTAAATAGGTGGATAGTTTAAATGGAAAATTATTTGCTAGGTAGATGAGGTTTAATATAGGTGGACAGTTTAAATGGTAAAATTATTTGCTAGGTAGATAAGGTTTAATATAGTTGGAATGACTGAACAGTTGAAACAGTTGAACAGGATGTGTAGTCTTATATTAAGAGAATGAGACTGAGAAACGGACAGTTGATGCAGGTGACCTGGCCACCTGGCACAAGATTCTAATTGCTGTGATGTCATAAAGGCCTAATAGTTTTTAATTAATAGTTTAATCAGAGACGGTTGATGTATATTAAGGATCTTTGGTTTAATCAATCAATTAATCAGTTCAACTGGCTCTTTGATGGGGCCTAGATGAGCAGCTGGAAGTTGATACAGGTGCAAACAGTCCTGGCGGCATTGGGGGCTGGGGGCAGCATTGGGGGGGGGGCTTGGGGGGCCCGTCCTGGAAGTCATCTGTGCCCGCCCTGGACGAGCTTGGCTGCTCCAACCAACCACAAACCCATAGATTGATTTTGAACACTTATTAAATTATGGCCTATATTATACGTTTGTCAATCTAGCAAGTAGCAAATAAAACTTGTAAAATCTGTATTATTCTACAGCTATTATTCTAGCTAATCAATCAGGAACATTAGGTAAGCCCATCACCTAAATGGAGAGGAGGTTACGTGGCGCAGTCTACTTCATTTCTGCACTAACCCCTGTCATCCGATGACAAATATAGCTTATAGGCTCGCAGGTAGGCTATATCTCGTATCATAGTTAGTAGAAGTAGGCCTAGTAGTTTCTGGGTTTGTTTGAGAGCGTTAACCTTTACTGTTTTTTTCTTCTGACCTAGTCGGAGAACAGGGATCTTTACCACTCCAGGGCCGAAGTTATCCATAACTTCGGTGAACTCCCTAACACTATCTGAAAGTGGTTAGCAAATGAACGAGGATTTTGGTTTTATCTGCGGATTTATTTTTGCATTATTTTGAATATGACTAGCTCCAGTCTCAACAGCACGTACTTTTTCCACACGCATCTCAGTTCTAACACACATCCCCTCTCGCTTTCTCTCTCTCCATCCCTGCGCACGGGGCTCTCTTAAAGGAGCTGCACCATTTTACAACAATTGCATTTACATTTTCATATTAGAATGTTTTGTCAAGTGTAAGCTTAAACTACCGTGATCAATTTAAGTTCCCGTGCCCCCCTTGGAAAAGTGTAATGCCCGTCCGTGAATTTGTGTCTGGCGCCGGGTCTGGGTGCAAATCAAGTTAATTAGCCCATTGTGATGTCATCAGCCTAATGTTAAGTCTATGGGGAAATTTTGAGTAGTTTTTAATAAATAGTTTAAAAAGTATAAAAGTTACAAAGATGAAAAATGCAAAGCCCAGATGTCCTAAGTAAGACCTACGTAACATAGTTTGAATGAAGTTTCTACGTTAAACGGTTGAAGCTGCATTAATTGCGTTAGAAGAAGCATAAGAAGAAGAAGAAGAAGCCTAGGAAGAACAGTACAGTGCATTTTCATGCACTGTAATAATAAGAAGAAGCCTAGGAAGAACAGTACAGTACATTTTCATGCACTGTAATTAAGTAGCCTACCTTGTTAAGGATTGTGGGTGTTCCAAGAATCCGGACGATACACAGGGGCAACCTGGAAAATGCTGTGAAACTTTATTTAATGTTTGATTTGATGATAAATTGATATGTGTGATGTTTTTAAACTGAACGGATATTATTATGCATTAAAATGCAAAGAGAAAAAAAACACTTATTTTTTTAGTATTTAATGGCTGTAGGCTGTATCTTCTATCTTGGTCATCTTGCTCATATAGCCTATAGGCTACCTTTTTCACATTTGAGTGGTAGGCTAAACATTTGGGCAATGAGTTGAACATCACAATGCTGATTGTTTTGTCTCAGCTGCTTCTCATTTGAGAAAGTCTCACGTAGAGCTGTCAGGGCTTCATTCGAAGCACAAAGCAACAGAAGATGATAAATGACATGTTTTTCTACCCTGTCTGGCACATTCTTTTATCTTAGGAGCAGAAAAGTTATTTATTAAACCTGCTGATGCATCTATGATCCTAAGCATTTAGGATTTTATGGAAAAAGATTTATATGCCTGAAGGGTACAACGCATCCTTAGGAAATTCCTCTACAGTAGCCTACCCTGTTGCATTGACCCACTCAAAACAACTTTCAGTCAGTGTTTTATTCAGCTGTGAATCTAATTGTCGTAAGAGGCTTTCCTGTTGTCCCCCCTTTGTTGTTAATCCTGTCCCAGGTTTACAAATGTGGTTCTAATTTGGGACAGAAATGCAGCAGCCGCAGGAGGTGGAGGAGGGGAGAGTTCCTTGAGAGAGTGTGGCGGACTGGCCGAGGTGGAAGCGCCAGTGGAAAAGATCAAGCTCCAGGCACAAAGAGACTCTTGTTTCAGGGTCTGATTGGCTGAGGAGCAGCCCAAAGGCTGTCTGGGAAAGAGACCCCGTATAAATGCTTGTAAATGACGACTCGCTCCACACTTTGTGGTTTGCTTCTTCACCCCGCTGTGTTCTGCTGAGTCCTAAAATGGTTAGTCGGTGAGTAAACAACCAGGCTTTGTCTTCTTGTTTTTGTATTACTTTCAAAAGTTAAGGCTTAAAAGATTTTCTAACTGACTATATTCTGTGTCTCCCAAAAGCACTTTTTTGGGGGAATTTGTTTGTATAGCTGTGATATTGTAAATTGCATTTATTGAATAGTTTCGTTTTGTGGTTGCTTTCATACTTTTTCATCATACTCATGCATGTTTTATATGTTAATGGAGAAAATAGAGTTCTTGAAATGTCTGTATTTCTCTTTGTGAAGAATTGAGCATCCAGCAGGAGGCTATAAGAAAATCTTTGAGACATGCGAAGAGCTGGCGGAGCCAATCCCAGCACTGGTCTCAGGTATGTCACAACTCGGCCATCTCCAATTACGCCTGCTGTTTAGATCTAGTAATAAACAGTAACAGTACTAAACCTAGTGATACACTTTAAGATCCACTATTTGAAGCCTTGTCATCCAGAGACAGGTTTCCACACACAGGGGCACCTCCAGATCATTTAGTTGAAGTATCAGGTTGCACTGTATAAACAGGAAGGGAAGTAAAAATGTAATTAGATCCACACCTATCAATACACCCACACATGCTTGTTAAGTGCTATAGAGGAAACATTACAGCAGATACACACACACACACACACACACACACACACACATATGAGTGGCTTCATGTTCATGTTGATATTTGTGTTTAGGCACATGTGAGCTTAGACACAAGAGGGACTGCAATAGTAACAATGACTTCAGGAGTTGCAGGTGTTTCTTCTGAAGTGACATATTGTTTTGAGATCAGTGATAACTCCCAAAGTTACCTGGGTAAGCCAGTAACCTTGCTCTGTAGGACACTTCTACTGTAGATCCAGTGGGATTTAAATGTAGACTGTATTGCTTTGGCCGTTTGCAGGTGTGATTCCGTCCTGGCTGACTGGGAGTCTGTTGCGACTGGGCCCTGGGCTCTTTGAGGTGGGCAGTGAGCCATTCTACCACCTGTTTGATGGCCAGGCCCTCATGCATAAGTTTGACCTGAAGGATGGACACGTCACCTACTATCGAAGGTACCACACAGTGTTAAAATGTCACCTACTATCGAAGGTACCACACAGTGTTGTGTTGTGTCATAACTGATGTAATGAAAGAGATAAAGATACTAGAATAAAGGTGTACTGTTTCAGGTTTGCATTTCAGTTGTTGATTATGCAAAAAACAAAAACTGTAAACAAACACAAATTGATCAGGAAGCTATATTTGATAAGGGACTTACTTTTGTACATTGTAAAGTGTTATTGTATAAGTATTCTTTAGTATATTGTATATTCTTTTGTATAAGTGTATACTGACCTCTGAAATGTCCCTTTACAAAATGTCCCTTTTCAAAATTCTCAAGCTGTTATTTTGAAGGAATGTTTAATCTTATGTGTGGTTGGAGATGTTTTTCATTAAGAAAAGGGTTTCCTGGACGCCCACCACCACACAACCACAGAAATGTTACATCAGAATGTTGCATCACTTGCCCAGAGAAATAGAATTGAGTTATAAAATGAATAGTCTCCCAAATAATGGGCCATGCTAAAGGCAGCCATTGCTGATGTTTTCTTGGTCTGTACTTTGTGGTGCTGTATGCAATGCAAGTTTAGCCAGGAGCACGTCTCTTTCCAGGTTTGTCAGAACTGATGCTTATGTGCGAGCTATGACAGAGAAACGGGTCGTCATCACTGAGTTTGGCACTGCAGCCTATCCAGACCCTTGTAAAAACATCTTCTCCAGGTTTGTGCTACAGTATCTTGCATCATTTGGTTCTGTACAGGTCATTTAGTGTAGTGTTCTGTATTGTATACTGTCTCTTAATGACTTTCTGTCATATTTGCCCTGTATGTAGATTCTTCACATACTTCAAAGGCATTGAAGTGACAGATAACTGCCTTGTGAATGTCTATCCAGTTGGTGAAGACTTCTATGCTTGCACAGAGACCAATTACATCACTAAAGTTGACCCTGACACATTAGAAACCCTCAAGAAGGTGCAGTATGTGCTGTTTATGATCAATCTTACAACATGTCAGAGTTACGACAACTACAGAGTTGAAAATATTTATAAAAGCATTTTTGTCTTGTACGTCTGAAAATAATTTACAGGTGGATCTGTGTAACTACATCTCAGTCAATGGTGTAACGGCCCACCCCCATATTGAAAAAGATGGCACAGTCTACAATATGGGCAACTGTTTTGGGAAAAACATGTCACTGGCTTATAATGTTATTAAGATCCCTCCAATCCAGGAAGGTAGGTGACTCTTTCAAACCATGTTATCCTAATTCAAGATGGAACAGCCATTTCTGAAGAACATGGTCTCTAAAGAGCCTTAATATCTTTCTTTTAGACAAATCAGATCCTATTGAGAAGTCTGAAGTGATTGTGCAGTTCCCTAGTAGTGAAAGATTCAAGCCATCCTACGTTCACAGGTTAGTCAAGATGAAAACATTGGTATTGTCTTCAAGATTCAAGGTTACTGTATTTGTCTCTTGTTTGACACACACAGTTTTGTAACATTGTGAGAATAGCCAAGAATACTGGTATTGTCTCTCCCAAAAGCAGATGTTAATCACCTTGTGTGCCTTATCCCCCCCAGCTTTGGAATGACAGAAAACTTCTTTGTATTTGTGGAGACTTCGGTGAAGATAAACCTCCTGAAATTTCTGAGTGCCTGGAGCATCCGTGGAACAAATTACATGGATTGCTTTGAGTGCAACGAAACAATGGGTGTACGCATAAGATAATGAGCTTTAAAACATACCATAGAAATCAAATGAAGTTATATCACCATGGGAATAAGATGAAGGTAACTCTCCAATGAATCTTAATTAGTCTTTGAACGTTTAAAAGAACGTACAAATCTGATTTTTCCAGACATGGTTTCATGTGGCCACCAAGAATCCCGGGGGATACATCGACCACAAATTCAGGACCTCAGCTTTCAATGTCTTCCACCACATAAATACGTATGAGGACCAAGGATTTATTGTTGTTGATCTCTGCACCTGGAAAGGGTAGGGTTTATTTTTCACCACCATCTTTATTTCTTGGACTGCCTCTCAGTGAATCATTTAAAGGCTGTCTGACTCAAACGTCCCCATGTTTTCACTGCTTCTGAAATCTCTTGTGCCCCACAGACATGAGTTTGTGTATAACTACCTGTACTTGGCCAACCTGCGCCAGAACTGGGAGGAGGTCAAGAAGGAAGCCATGAGAGCTCCCCAGCCTGAAGTGCGCAGATACGTCCTGCCCATCGATGTGCACAGGGTGAGATATCCCACCAGTCCCATTATGTCACTACTCGATGAGTTTATAACATAAGGTTTGAGCACTGTGGTGAGATTCTCAGGATTTTAACAGATGTTACAGATATGGCAGATATCCTAGTATCTCATCTTTAAAAAACAATTGTTTATATATGTTTTTAAAGCGTCTAGAGTCTGTTTTAATTTGTTAAATGGTCAATACAGGTCAATACAAAACATATGTTTGTTTAGCACATGCTGCATTAAATAATATTGTAGGTGTATTTAGAGAGGGCAATATAAATAATAATAAAATAAATAGAAATAATGTTAATGTTACTATGCCTTAGCCTAGAAATCTAGACACACCCTATGGCTCGTTGGGCTAACTATGCCTCACATACTTGTATGACTAGTGCTGATCACTAATGCCTGTTTCACACCGGGTATGTGGCGTGAACGTCGCATGTCTTAGGCGGCCTCTCTGCCAATTAAGATGCCTCTTCATTTTGTTTCTTCACTGTTTTGAATGGAATCGCTTCCAACACACCTGTGTGTCGCATGAAAAATAGGCGTTGGTCCTATTTCTAGCATGGGAGCCGAAATAAAAACACGCTCACGCCACACACCCGGTGTGAAACAGCCCTAAGGGCCTATTCAGACCCCAAGTGTGGCGACTGCCTGTCAGCTGCATTATCTGTCCGTTTTCGTTTCGGCACTCATGTTAACAGGTTAAAGTGTGTACACCGCCTGCGTGTCACGCAGGTCTCAGAGCCGCTCTGAAAACGCGTGCATGTAAGAAATAGAACCGGCGCCTATTTTTCACGCGACACGCAAGCGTGTTGGAAGCGTTTCCATTCAAAAGAGACAGTGAGGAATTGTTTTAATAGGCAGCAGCACCACATCAGAGACATTTCTGGTATGAATGCACATATAAAAAGCCATGAAACAGACACAATGCACACATGCCACATTTGCGGTCTGAATAAGCCCAAGTCAGGACTGTGTTTATTTTCCAGGAGGAGCAGGGGAAGAATCTAATCTCTCTACCCTACACCACCGCCACAGCTGTTATGCGCAGCGATGGAACCATTTGGCTAGAACCAGAGGTCCTTTTCTCTGCACCTCGCCAGGGTAAATACAAAATACACCTCCATCAACTGACCACCTTTCATGTGGTGATCTATGCAATTCTGATCAGTTGTTGTTCCCCTCATGCATACAGTATGCACTTCAGCAGCACTTCAGAAATAGCTAAAAGGGGTTCAAATAAAGTGGTTTACAAGCTTTTTGCAGTACTGTCAACAAGTATGTCTCAAATCGCAACTGCATTTGTTGAAATGTAAACTGTAAATGCTGAGGGCAGTGACCAGTCTCTCTTCCCTTCTTGTTCCCACAGCCTTTGAGTTCCCCCAGATCAACTACAGCGCACATGGAGGGAGAGACTACACGTACGCCTACGGGCTCGGCCTGAACCACTTCATCCCAGACAGGGTGAGCAGCTCGGCACACCAGGAGGTCTGGACCGCACTCCTGTGTCTGTTTCGCAGTCCCGTCATGCATAACCAATGTTTGTGCTCCTGCAGATCTGCAAGCTGAATGTCAAGTCCAAAGAATCATGGGTATGGCAGGAGCCGGACTCATACCCCTCAGAGCCACTGTTTGTGCAGAGTCCTGAGGCCACAGCAGAGGATGACGGTAAGCCAGATGGGACACACTTTGCTGCCCTGCCTTCCCCGGCCCCCAGACTGCTACCTTCTGGGTGGCTGTTTCGCTGCTGGTTTTACAAGGTCCTCCCAGCCCTGACACAGCAGGGGTTCTCCAGTCACGACTGCTCTTTAGCTCTCCCTCTCCGCCTGCAAGTTCTCAGACACAGTGCCGAATGAATTCAAATGTGTGCCAGGACGTTTAAATAGATAATTATGTGGAAGTTTCTGATCACTTCAGGCACAGAAATATTCCCTACAGTGCCGGAGAATCAGGTCCGAACTTGGGCTTAGTATTTGGGTCAGGCCTGGGTGATGCCAAGGGAAAATATTTCAGACATTTGTGTCACGTAAGAACCATAATATGAGTTGGGCGCATGTGTGACAGCAGCTTCCCCCTCTGCCTCCAGGCGTGCTCCTGAGCATCGTGGTGAGCCCCGGGAAGGGCCAGCATCCAGCTTTCCTCCTCATCCTCGACGCCAAGAACCTCACGGAGATCGCCCGTGCCTCCGTTGAGGTCATCATCCCAGTGACCTTCCACGGGATGTACAAGCCCTGAGGGATGCAACAGCAACACGCTGACAGAGGACCGGAAGAGGAAAGGGCCAAAGAGGCAAGCTTAGTGGAGGCCCCAGTACCCACGTGGTGGGGGTGTTTAATAGTGTAATGTATTGTTCCTCTTGTCAAAAAAGTACCTCTGAAAACTAAGGACCTACTTTATTTGAAAGGCATTATAAAATACAGTTCTCCCTGCATTCCTGTGTATGCCATTTGTTTCAGGGATTTTGGTTGCATTGTTTATATTTCTTTTTTTACATTTGTCAGACCTGAACTAATAATAGTAAATGTATATAAAGAAATACCTCAGAAAAAGAACTGAGAGGTCCCCTACGAAAAAAACACATAAAGGATATGTTGAGCCTAAAGCCCAAGATGCATCAGATTCAGCAAGCAGAGGGAAATGTTTGTGGGTACTGCCTTGTTGCTTGTCTCTTCAGTTTACATTTTAAAGGGAACAACTGAGCATTTTTACAGAAAAATATTCTCAACATACCACTAATCGTGCTTTATTCTCAACATACCACTAATATCGTTTTGTAATGTGTATAAATAATGTGAAATCATTATTGTTAATCATTTCTGAATATTTTACCTTTTAATATTTCATATTTCACCTTTAACTATATGGGGTGTAATTGAAAATGGACTGTGTAGTTTGTGTATATATAGGTTTGAATAAAAATACCCTGAAGTATATCAGGAATAAGAAACTTCTGTGTGTGTTGTCATTTTAAAGTTGCTGCCTTTTGTCTTTTCCACACTCTAATACTACTACTACTACTACTAATATAATAAGAGAATAGTGCCTAGATACACTGAAGTCCAAGGTCCAAAGCTTAAAATTAATTACAAAGAATTTACTTTATTCTTTACATAACAAATATTGCATTGTCTTTTGTTGGCTTATAAATTACAGGTATACAGTTGAAAGGATTAGCACTTAGGTGTTAAAAATGAAGTCTTCTAAAACTTGCAGAGAAATGATTCCCTGTGGTAATTGAGGTAGAGCTACAGTCGAAGTAATGGCGTCCGCTGCTTTTCCTTGGAAATCTGGTAGTCTTGTTGTTTGATGATTTTCAAACAGTTGCTCAATATCTAGAGAGAGAGAGAAAAAACACAACAGCTCATCTCAGCCATGTTTTCTCATCTCAGCCAAAATATTTATGAACTTCACAAACTGAAACCGAGCAGACAATGCAAGCAGGACTAAAACAAGTCGTAAATTCCTATGATTGTGTGTGTGTTAGTGTGTGTGAGAGAGAAAGAGAGAGCTTTTAAACTTTTCCATTTCAAACTGAGCAGCAGCTGGGTTTAATTATGGGATGCCTGTGGCAACCCTGGGAAGGAACAGTTTCTCTGCTGAGTCAGACCGGACTGTGATGGGGCTGACCAGGCAACGCATCCGGCCCATGCTCGGCCCAGATCTGGCTCTGATCTGGCACTGATCCACCATTCATGTGCATGACCTTTCTCCGAGTCACACTTTGCATAGCGAGTGCCTAGAATAGTGTCTGATTCTGGCTCATAGCTGTCCCTCACTCTGCACCAGACCTGATGCGTGTTCAAATTTGGTGGATTCCGTCAACACATGGCAACACTCCAGCGGAATGCTTTTTATGTGAACTTCTTTTGTTTTTCAGTCCATCATTCTTAGTCATCGACATATGTTCGTTAAGATCTACCTCATGACTTTTAAAGGTATTGTTGGAGAGGGGCGACCTCATCAAATTTCAGCCTATGCTAATGATCTCTTTCTTCTCATAACAGACCCAGACATATCTGTCGGCCATTCTCAACATTTTGGAACACTTTGGAAAACTCTCTTGCTTAACCTGGAAAAGAGTGAATTGTTCCGTCAACAATGCAGCTTTTAAAAAGCCAACACTGAATTTACTTTTCAAGACTGTGTCCTTTTAGAGGATATTTGTGTATTGTGTTGTATATTTGTGTATGTGTATTGTGTTGTATATTTCTGTATGTATATTGTGTTGTATATTTTGTTGAACTTTTTTTCAAACTAAAAACTTGGCAAATGTTTGCCTTTGTTAATTTGAACACACCTCAAATACTATGAGTGTGGTTGACTTCGGAGACAATCAACACCAAATCTGTCTAAAATCCACTATTAGAACATTAGAACACTCTGACTCTGAGGGGTTGGTCTTTATCTGGCAGGATCTCGCTAGTCAGCCATTTGGTGGATGTATGACGGAAACGTTTCAGACCACAGTGAGATGTCAGTTGGTGCCTTTTGTGTTTTTTACCTTCCTGGTGTCCTGGGGCAGAATCACTCCGTCGTCCCACAACCTCCCAGAGGAGAAGAACGCACTGCTCTCATCCTCCAGCCTGCAAACAGCAACAGCTTAATGGAACGCCGCATATTTTTGGGTCATTTGCTTGTTTTGCTACGGTGCCTACAAAGTAGTCTAGATGTGGTTTAAACCAGTCAGCCTTTAGCTCCGTTTTAGCTATAGGCTGGCTATAGGCTAATTGGTGTGACCCACTTCCAGTAAATGATGCTAAGCTTGGCTAATGGTGTCAGATTGGGTTATTACACAAACAGAAGGGAAAGGTATATATATTGAAGAGGTTCATTAGGCTTACTGTATTACTATTTCTTACTGTTTCTCTGTACAAGCCAATAAGGTAAAATTGTCAGGTACACAATTTTACCTTATTGGCTTGTACAGAGAAACAGTAAGAAATAGAAAAAGGGAAAGGTATGTATTCTCTTGTCTAACTCTGGGGGAGACGACAAATAAGCTAAAGGTCCAGTGTTCCTTTAAGTGCTTCAGAGACAAGATACTATTACAGTAAACATTCTTGTTATTTGTAATGTTTCCTAATTTCTAGGTTAAATTAAAGAATACTGAATATTGTGATTGAATACATGTATGCGGCAGGTGAGGACAGTTGAACTGTATCTTTTCATTGGGATACAGTTGCAGCAGTTGTTTATTGGGGCCACAGTAAAAGTGTTACTTTTTGTCGAGCTGCACAGCCTCCTCTTCCTCGTGCCCGAGAGCTTCAGAACATCCGGGCGCCACCAGGGACACCCTGGCGTTGGGCCACAGGAACAGGAAGTTGGGGTCAAATGCCCGTCCACACTAAAACAGACAGGAAATTCACAACAAAAATGACCTTCAGTTTTCAGGAAACCATCTCGACAAGGTTGTCCACATTCAATGCTTAATATACACTTAATATACACTCTGCATGTAAGTTACATTGTCTCTTTGAAAGGCCAATTGTGTAGGTGTTTTGTCTGGATCATGTTTATTTTGAGTCTGTGCTGTGTTTGGAGACAGAATTCCACCACACAATGAACACCACACTTATACCTTTTCTTAATGTAGTTATATATATATAGATATATAGATTTTATTCTTGCACTGTATCACTGTTGGACTTACTCATTTGCACCATCACCAGGACACTCATTCATTCATTCACACAGAGCACCTTACCTTACCTTACTATGCACAGAGAATCACAGGCTCAGTCCCTGCCTCAGTCATTGCAAGCGCCTCTTGATTGATTAATCACCCACTATGTGGATACTGTTTTTAGAATTGATTTAGATTAAGTGTTAGTTAGTATAATTTGTATTTTAGTATATTATTTATGTTCTACTGTCCTTATTGCTTGGTTGTGTTTTTTATATTATATACTTTTAATTACTTTTTCTGCTGTTAGTGAATGTGTGTGTATTGTCTGTATGCTACTGAGACCTTGAATTTCCCCTGGGGATCAATAAAGTATCTATCTATGTATCTATCTATCGAACCATGAAATTATAAAGCATTTTTTCTACGGTACCATGGCATAGCTGTCAGCGCCATGGCAACCCCCGATCACCACAGTGATTCTCGGCGTGGAGGCGCAGGCCACCGCAGACATCATGGAACCCTGAGCCTTCAGACGGTTAGTGTTCGCCTCGGCCTGAGGGAGTGAAAGAGAGAAGGGGAGAGGGAGGTTTGACACTCCAAAACTGGCTATTGGTTACATCTGGTTATTTAAGGACTGTTTACATGTTCACTTGCTCAGTGACGCTCACAGAACATAATACTTGCGGTTTACTTGTGATTAAATATTGTGTCTTATAGTGATGGTGCAGTTTGTCCCGCAGGCTCTTTCTCATGCCATTTTATATTCAGTCTTATTTACTATTACTGTTTTTTACGTCCACTCTATCTTCATCAGGCATCTCAGGCTACCTCCAAGCAATGTTTTCGTAGTACTTGTGTACAATGACCAACTTAATCCTTAATTAAACAGTTTCCTAACCTTCTCACACACATTCTCTCTTTTTTGTAGAGTGTTTTGACAGAGAGAGGGACTGAGGGACACGACACACACACACACACACACACAGTCTGTCTTTTTTGTAGAGTGTTTTGACAGAGAGAGGGACTGAGGGACACGACTCACACATGCGCTCTAAGTATCAGCATCGCTCTGTCTAATCCTCTTCACCGTGCACAACTACATTCCACAACCACTCTCCAACAACAGCAGCGTTCCCACCAGCCTCCACCAGCCCAGCCCCCACCAGCCCCCACAGTGTGTGTGTGTTTGTGTGTGTGTGTGTGTGTGTTGTTTGTGTGTGTGTGTGTGTGTGTGTGTGTGAGAGAGAAAGAGCATGGAGTGAGGAAGTGTGTGTGTACACACAATCACAACAAATTATCAAAGACATCATTAATGCCATGACTATTCCAGTGTGTAAAAGTGTCAGCCGTTTCCCAGAAGAGGCTAGGGCGAGTACGACTGCAGGCCTACCTTGTCCGTGGACAGCGTCAGCCCAGAGTGTGGGGCCGTGTTCTGGAGGAATATGAGCGGGACATCCCTCTGATCACACAGCGAAACAAAGTGGGTGCCCTTCAACGAAGCTTCACATGTGAGCTCGCCATTGTTTGCAACAATGCCCACCAGATGCCTGTGGGCACACAGGATGACAAATCCCGTTGGGGGCGTCAGTGGCTGGGGCTCAGCTGTCTTAACGGGACACAGACGCACAGAGATGATTTAGTTGTTCTGACGTCTGAGACGCCGAAACTGGACAAGGGACTTTTATCTAGTAATCGGCGCCATCAGACTGATTCCTGGTGTAATACCACCTGATTCTCTCAGACTGCATTTCTCTGCATCCAGAACACTCTGCTGCCATGGCAACAAGCAGTTCTTGGGCGAGGGTGGGGTGGGTGGGGAGAGAAGCTCTTTGTGAAAGTAGATAAAAGCTGCCTGAAGAGAGTTATTCTCCCCTGTTCCCAGCCTGTATTCAGAGAGATGGCCCCGCAGAATCCAGGCCTGGTTTAGAATAATCAAAGATACGGCTAACTAGGCACAGGGGGCATAGCGATCTGATGCGCGGAGCAACTTTAACCCCTCAACAGTCACAGCACAGTTTGTTTAGTTTGACACATATCTTAACAGGAGATTGTTTGAAAAACTTTTATAATCGATTTGCAGTCTAGAGAATATGCCATTGAAATTCAGAATAACCACAACAATAATATTATATGTAATACACATACACACTAATATATGTGGCCTGGACACATACAGTACAGTGCAGTGTTGCCTTTGAAGAGTTCTTTTTTTCTCAAAACGCTATATCCACCATTTTAATGCATTTTCAATAATGCTTTACTCAATCAAAACAACACAGCTGCACTTTTACTGATATTATCTGAAATACACAATTAAATAATGTGAGTTATTAATGTTTTCAAAAATGGATTTATAGTGTTTTGGAAAAGAGTTCTTCATTTTGAAGTAGTACATGATCTCTGCTCACCCGTCAATTCTGCCAAAACCCGTGAGAAGAGTGGTTCCGTACCGAGCTTTGAACTCCTGGAACTTACTGCCATCTGTGAGTCGACTCACAATCTGAGGACAAAGCGTTTGGTAACATGAATAAGAAATGCCCTAATCTTACCCGCAAGGGCATTTCTGACCTCTACTGTCAGTGACTGTGGACATGTATACACACCATCCTGTGTTATTTTGAGTAAGATATGATCATGTAAACAACATGGTGGAGTCAAACCAA
This sequence comes from Alosa alosa, assembly GCF_017589495.1. Classification (NCBI taxonomy): domain Eukaryota; kingdom Metazoa; phylum Chordata; class Actinopteri; order Clupeiformes; family Clupeidae; genus Alosa; species Alosa alosa. The sequence goes on from NC_063197.1 coordinate 6,994,080, forward strand.
ACATAGTCCAGGCTAGTAGTCATTACCCTAACCATATGTACACGCACATATAAATGGTTAGATCAATCCCCTTACAATAACTTTTTTGTAGGACTTTCTGCAGTGCACTATGGCAGAGTCAAAAGTACTTGAGTGTTTTTAAAAGAGACATAGATAGATGATTCATTTTACACACCTCATCTATCCATCTTGCCATAGGGTTAGGGTCAAACTAACACCCTATCTGATCTACTCTACAAGTGACCAGGATTTTATTCATAATTACTGCAGTTGTTGTGTTCTTGAGTTACTGTTTTATTTAACACATTTTCACTAGTTCGCCCGTCGGCATGATTGCTATACTGAGTGAATAAGCTAAGCGCGTGTTTGGCATGGTAGCTGGCCGTGGTCATGGAATGCCTGAAGCGGAGATCGCGATAGAGCGATGGCCGCTTGCACCCCCCAGTGTAGGGAGGATGCGTAACTGGGCTATCAGTGAAATGGAGGAGTAAGGGGAGGAGGAGGGATAATTTTTGCGGCGTGTGGGCGCAGGATATGGATAAGGAGGCCGGCTTAAATAGCCTGCCGGCGGAAGACAGGTGAGTTAATTGCTGTCTATCATCCCTAAGGGCTCCTCCCGAACTTTGTTTAGAAAACATCATTGGGTTCCTGACCAGCTTGGCGTCCAGGCTGTGGTGGTAGGTCTTGGGAGCAAGGCCCAGCAGGTCGCCAGAGCTGTGCAGAGGCTCTTCCACGAGCCCGGCCTCGTCCTCCTCCGGGAGTTCAAAGTTCAGGGTGGAGATGATGTTCCTGGTGGCCTCGAAGGCGTCCTGCTCCACGGTGGCAAAGTGGTCCACGCAGCCACTCACTCTAAACACAGCAGCACCGCACGGCACCACACACACACAGACACACGGCCCCATCAGGAGCAGTACACATAGGACAAAGAGAACAGCAGCAGCAGCTGTTATTGTTGTTAAGATGACTGCACTGACAGGAAATCCAAAATGGCCCTTTGGGCTTGTGTTTAAAGTGCCATATTCAGACAGCTTTTATTCCAGGTTATATTCTGCTGTTTTATGATTTATTTAAAAAAAGATCTTAGTGTTTCCAGTGCCAAGATATTAACCTTTTAGCAAGTCTCACCCAATACTCTAACATTTAGAGTCTAACCTGCTCCTTGGGTTCCATATATATTAATTCTTGACAAATCACAATACTCTACTGAATAATTGACACAATCATAAATCATGCTTGGTGTATACACACAATGTTTCCAAGGCTTTCTTTTCCCCATTACAACCGGATGATATCTCCACTGTTACACAACATGTTACTCTGATACTCGCGGCTTTACACCATTCAAATAACACAGTTTTCCATGTCACTAGCTTCTCTCTGTTACTCACTCACTCACTCTGCATGCAGGCGCGCTCCACCCAGGTCCTCTGGGGTGACCTCCTCCCCTGTAGCCGCCTTCACCAGCGGGGGGCCCCCGAGGAAGATGGTTCCGATCTTGTGAACCATCACCGTCTCCTCGGCCATGGTGGGAATGTAGGCACCACCTGCAGTGCAGGAGCCACAAACTATCGCCACCTACAGGCCAAACAAGAGAAGTGTTTAACAAATTACAGTGCAGAGGAACAGCAAGGAAACTAGTAATGTACTGGATGTAGCCATACACTTAACACACGCGAACTAGTAATGTACTGGAGGTAGCCATACACTTTACACACGCAGACTTTGACAGAACATCTATAATTAGTGTGTTTGCTGTTCCTCGGAAATTAATTCTAGTTATTTGTTAAACTTTGATAACAAATATGTTTAATCAGTATATTATTAAATCAGAACTTACTGGTGATCCTCAGTGTCAGAAAGGTGTCTATATGGTTTATTGATTGTTTATTATATCAAAATGTAGATATATCTAGGTGTCCTTATTTGTGTAATTCTTCCTTACCTGGGGTATTTTCATAGCAGACATTACTGCTTCGTTGTAGAAAGTGCGTCCTCCTTGGTTTTTGTCAGGGAAGATTTCTGACTAAGAATGAGTGAGGGCAAGTGGATATGTTATATTCCCAGACAAGACACACAAGCCTGAATGCATCAGTTCAATGATTCTTTCTCTACTTGCCTGCAGAGGGAGAAAGGCCCCACCACTGTCCACTAAGTACACACAGGGCAGCCGGTTCTGCATGGCTACATCTTGGGCCCGGAGCTGCTTCTTGACAGTAATAGGGTATGCAGTGCCACCCTTCACAGTGGCGTCGTTGGCTATGAACACACACCATAGTCCATTGATCCTGCCAATGCCTTTGGGGGTAAAGAAGTGAGGGGGAAATGGCTTCTGTCAAAATCCTCATAATTGCATCTACTTGAGAAGATGTTGCGGCCACTGATAATAACACTCACTCTCTAATTGTTTACTCCTTTAGTCTAATTGTTATTCCTTCAGTGAAATTCAATTATTACATTTAGGTAATACGTGACAACAGCACAGGTTCTTTTTATCTATGACATTTTTAAAAGCTTTTATTAGCTACTATTGCCTTAATGCCTTAATATAAACTTCCATAAGGTCCAACAGTTCAAGCAGTGCCTCTGGGCAGACTTGCTGCTTCTGTTCTTGCAGTGGTTCTCAAAGTGTGGGGCAGGCCCCACTAGTGGGGAATATAGACATGACAGGTGGCGCACGATGAACTAGGAGGAAATTAAAAACATAGGAGTCATAAACAGACCGACATATGAATTAAAGTAAGGGGGAATGTAACATGGAAACAAAATGCAATAAAAAAAAAAACGTTACTATTTTGACAGGTTGATGGGCTTAGGTGGGGCTTGAAATTTTTCCACCCAAAGTGGGAATGACAGAAAAAGTTTGAGAACCACTGTATTATTGTAATCCTATTCCACTCATTTCCAGGCTTTCTTATCACTCTCGGAGAGCTTTAACCTACCAGTTAGACAGCCAGCCGAGGGAATGTCACCGTAGGGTAGTCCCAGCCCTGCGAAAGGGGACAACTCTAGGTAGTCTTCATCATCAAGCAACCTGCGAAGGCGATCTCTGACCAAGAGCTTTTTGTTTCTCTGTGTGTGACGCAGAACCGCATTCTCGCCACCCCCCTTTTGCACCTGCGCAACATATTTATGATATCTGGAAAGAAAATCATTCAAGTAGATTGTTATATTAAAAAAAATGTGCAAGATGCAAAGTCTACTGGTGCTGAGAGAAAAAGAGAGAGAGAGGGAGGGAGAGGGAGAGCGAGAGAGATGTCAAATTACCGCTCTTGGCAGACCAGGCTGTTCTTGAAGTTTAGTTCAAATACGTGATTCTGAATTGGGTGTAGGGCTCCTTTTACGACTGGAAAGGCACTGGGTAGACGCTTTCTTCGCGCAATGCTCATGGACTTGGACTGTGTTTGCTGGTGCATAATTGGTGCAGACAAGAAGTGTGTCAAAGGTTGCCCCCGATCCGCTGTTACTGGTGATATCCATGAATGGATACACCGGTGGTGAAGTCGACTTCGAGTAAAAACACTCCACTTTTTATCCGAGACCCTTTGTTGTCGTAGGCATGAGGACACATCGACACAACCCTCGATACTCAAACGCCTGTCAACAATAAATTAGCTGGTGACACTCTTGTTACAGCAATTAAAAGTACAAGTGACAAGGAGAAGATGAAATGTCACATTCACTGCCCTCTAAATAAACATGTTCTTGTTTCATCTTCAATGCCATATTGATATAACGTTACTGCATGTGTAACGTTAACCTATGTTTTCCTTCTGCTGTTCCTTATGCCAGGTGAAAATATTAATTAGTCACCACAAAAATGTTGTTTGTATTGTTAGCTTAACGACAATATCCAAAGAAGAAGTTTCCATATTTTCATATAGATTTTACTAGTAAAGATCACGTTTCGCTGAACGTAACCTCAGGGCTTACCTCAGTATGCATCTGTACATGACAATTAATATATCAAATAGATCTGTGATAGTTAGCTATGTCTCCCTTCTCCTGTAGCAAACAAGTTACTTGGTGTTACATTGAACAAAGTCTGGAAGGAAACAAAGCAGACCGCCCATTCCCTGTGATGCTCAATAATTACCATTAGGGGGCATTATTTTACAAGTAATCACATTAACAATCACAAACTAAATGAGTGTTCTTTGTTCAGCTAAAAGTTATAGATGACATCATTTTTATCCTCGCAGTAATTGCAATTATATCTTAATTTTGTATAGCTGCCTTATTCCTTGTGCAAATATGCAAGACCTTAGTTTATCTATCAGGACCACTGATGGTATACTTTTGAGGTATATTTTGACAGAGGAACGCCTGTTTGCATTTGCCTAATAAGTTTAACTAAATGTTAACAATGTTCACGTTTGGTTAGTTTGGTTTAGCTTTTAGTATAGGCTACGTCTGATTGATCCTAAAAACAATAAAACAGTTTTGGGGGTGAGTTCAGTCCAGTGGGGAGTTCAATGATTCCAGTGACAGATATGACACACGTGCGATTCCTCGAAGGAGGACGCAAGGGCCGATTTTGTTTTTTTCTGTGGACAACTGGTTTACTCAATTTTGCAAATGTTACAGATAAATTGTTTAAAGCACAGGGTTGAAGAATAACCTGAACCTCCCGTTTCTCTGTGTCCTCCAAGATCCCAACTTCCTGTGCGAGCGCTGAATCAGACAGACAGTTCCTCTCTGGAATTGGCTCAGCAGCGCTAAGGAGGTTACACGACGACAGACGGTGAAACAGTCTAGGAGTTTTGAACGGGGGATACGTTGACAATTGGAGAGTTTTGTCCGAAGAGCAACCGGCCATGAGTTGGGGAATAGATCTTTGGGTAAGAAGGCTAAATGCATTTGCAAAGTTTTTATTCCTTTGTCCGCTCGAGAAAAACGCTTTTCCTTTTTTGCCATTACTTCAACAAAGGTGCCCTACTACCTTGGTTTCAGCATTGTTTCTACCCAACCTATCCTAGCCAGTGCGTTCGTGATACACAGGCTATACGCACCTTTAGGCTACATCTGAAATACGAAACAAAGAAGGAAGAGATTGGCAACACATAGACCGCAAACTGTATATATTTTCTAAATGTAGACCAGATCTTACTTTTCTGAAACATTTAATAAGCTATTTGTTAGATAACCAAATTATTCCCTCATTGACCGTCGGGCGGCTATTCACACCCTTGTCTCGCAGACAAGGTGGTTGAGAGAATGTAATGCAGGCTATCACTGTAACCCCGCCGGTTTCGGCATCAGTTGAAATAATTTATAAATATGCTGAAATTATCATATACTTCAACAGTTGGATGTAAACATGTAAGCGATGCACTAGTTATTCTTCTGACCTGTCCAATCTCATTTGTTACGATAACGTAGGCTACATTGTTTATGTCGAGGGGACTCTTGCTGTTAAATAATTGGGCGTAAAATCACTCCTCAATGAAATTCGGCCAAGCCGCGGATTAATAATAGGCTACAGGATAAAACTGCTAATAATGGGTTAATTTGTAGGCTGGGTTTACGAAGGAAAAGATTATCTCTGATGATAATCTATCCCATTCAGTAGAATAATTGACTCATTTGTTAACCGGTTGTCTGCTATTGTTTCGAACTTGGTATTTCTCACAAGAGTAAGCTATGAGATGTTTAATAATCCATATTCTGCACACACAGTAGAATATCACTGTATTTCACAATTTCAAAGACAATGAATTGATAAGTCAGGAGACAGGAGGGGTGTTGCCCGTGAAATGCTGCTGCTGGGGGAAGACCCAACAGCGTCCAAAATCCGGGATGCACCTTCCTGGCTTGGATAAAGAAGCAACAAACGGCAACAAAGACCACCACATGTTATATCAAAAGTATGCTGACAAAAGAGAAAAAGTGCTCAAAAGCTATGGATTTCAACGTCATAGTGTAGCTCAAGTAATCTCTTCTGTTTAATACCGAAATGATGCACGTGCTGCATTGACTGAGCTGGGATGTAGCGATGGTTGTTGACTTCATCTGTCTGACGTCATCGGCAGCCCCGTTCTGTCTCCTTTACCTTAATTGTCTGTCTTTTGACAGTGTAGCTGGTGCACATTTCTAACTGTGGAGGTTGTGGACAAGGTCTTATCTGCCATAATAACCGCATCGCAGTCGTAGTACTCAGCTCCTCAATCAGTTCCACTACTATGTAATGTTTTGTTGTATTGTAGCATTTTGAACAAAGCACACAATCCCTCTATTTTGCACACGTGTCTGAGCCGATACTGGCATGGTATGTCTATCTATGGAGATCTAATATGAAAAAAAGCTAATGCTGAGATTTGTAATGAAAGTGATTGAAGATGAATATGGGAACATTTGCACTTCTCCATCCCAAGAGCTGGATCACTGGCCTGCAGGCATTGTGTCAAAATATGTAGCCTAGTCCTAGTGTAGAATAGCCTTATACATTTAGATGATTTAAAAGTTTGGGTTTTATTGAGATACAGTTGCATGCAGTTGTCAAAAACCCTACACTGTTTTCTAATGTGTTGAAAAATTAAAGTGTAAAATACTCAGAATGACAGAGGCATCATGCTTGCCCTTTGTCACTGTCTGTATAGTTTTTAGTACCACAATGTTACATAGATTTGAAGCATTTGCATGAACAGTTGGTAAATTCAGTGAGTTTGGTTATACAGTAGCCCTTTGTACTACAGATTGTACCTTTATCGAGCCGTTTGTACTACAGATTTGATTGCTGCTCATCAACGTGCACTGTCACCAGATGGTATTAAAATTCATATAAGTAGCAAACTGAGGGTTAAGGGTGTGCATATGGTGAGGGCTTTGGGTCAGCTCAGTAGCATATTAATACCATATGCTAATTGTCACAGAATAGGATTACATCCAAATGCCTGGGCGAAGGATACTGTATGTGAGGTCTATGTGTAACCCACAGCTTTGAAGAAAATTGATTCTTTTGAGAACATAAGAACAGGCTTGCTCCATGCACGCACGCATGTGTGGTTCTGCTCTTTTCGGCATGGGGCCTATTATATGCCACGTCCTTGTGTTGTCTAATTTGTTTTCAGTAGGATTGATGGGTCTTTGACCCCCATCTTTATACCAGGCTTTCTGTGCTGCATAAATCCTTTAAAAAAAACACCAGTAACAGACAGATTTAGACCGCAGTGCATGTTTGTGCAAGAGGAGGTAGACATGGCAAAGGTTGCAGAAAACTTTGACAAGCCAACAAACCATTATTAAAAACAATGACATGACAGTATACAATTTGGTCCTGGCAAGAAACCACAGATTCAAACTTACTCTCATCATGTGAGTATTTGGCCTGTGTACAGATTTTCTTTCTTTTTTTGGTGGTGGTGATGGAAAACCATGTTTGACATGATAGTTATGTGTGTGTGTGTGTGTGTGTGATGGTAATGGTGTGTGGGTATAAGAGGTCTGTCTTTAATGAGAGGAAGCTATGTGAATTGGGGGTGAGCATTAATTGCTGAGAGACGCCAAGCATGGAGAAGGCCTGTGATCCATCCCAGAGAGACACTGCTAAGTCAGCAAGCTTATTCTGGCCCAGATCTGTCTGTGCTTTTGGCCGGTTCCGGGCCTTACCATATCTGTCACATGGGAGAAACAAGAACTGTAAAACATAAGAAACTTTGCCAGCAAAGACGTGGTCACGTGATAAATAGCCAGCATTGATCTGCAGTTCTCCCCCCAGCCCACAACCGCAGCCACAGCTTAGCGTCTGTCTGTGTTGCCTGGTGGGCGTAGCTTGAGCCATAGATACTCGTGAGCTCTACTATTGTATGGCTAGTGTGTGGCGCATAGAGACCTTTATCTGCGCTGTGTTTAATAAATCTGATGTTGCTTGCCACTGAGGACTGAAAACAAAGATCCGTTTACAGGACCTTTCTTTCCTCTCAAGATGTCGGTTGAGTTAAGTATTTATTATGTAGCTGGGATTCACCCCAATAAACATACTGGTTAGACCAGTTGAAAACTATTATTAGCCCAGCAGGTGTGCAGGTGGTTCACACTCAATATGCAGGGCTTGGGAGTGTTCTGGCACTGTGCCTGAACGGGCTACTTGCACGAAAGGTTCTCAACGTGGCCGGTTTGTTTCCGGTGGAGCGTGGAACTGTGTTGTAACGGCATCTTCTGTTATATTCTGCTCCTAACGTTCGACACTCACTCCAACACTGAATATCTTGTTTGTCCAATAATAACAATTTATTGTAACATGCTGATTTACTAAATGGAACACCCAACCGATACGGCAGGTTCAAATACACCTGGCTCCACCGGAAACAAACGAGCCGTATGTGCACAGAGCCCATCCAGGCGTTGGCCATGCTCTTTAAGATTTGAAAATAGCTACTGTAATAGGCCTAATACATCTCCAAAAATGTCGGATGACTTTAGGCTCAGATATTTTCGTTGCTTTAAGCCATGCAAATGTGGAGTAGTCATCCAGCGCATTCCCTACCAAACCAAACTGCATTTAAATGGAGCGGTTCAAGAAGAACATTGTTGTCTCTTTCAACTGCACACAACCTTTCCAGCTCCAAGGAAGTCATGGCCTAATAGAATTTGTGTCGACAAGGAAATGTACAGTATTCTCCGAATCTCTGCTATCTGTCTATTGGTCAGCATGTGATTAATGAGGAAGCTGTGGGTAGTCAGCGAGCGAGGAGAGGAGCAAAGCTTGCTTTTCTGACTGGACGTTGAATTAAGTGGCTCACTGTGGGCTTCTCAACCACAGCCCTGCACTGGCGCGGATCCTGTGTGATTTAAGGCAGTTCAATCAATGCTAATCCTCTAGACTTGGGGAAAAGCCTTCTGTTGTTTGGCTTTGAGCATGTTTTTTGACAACTCCCCTTTTGACCCCCATTCATCAGCAGCACTGTATTGCTGCATCCCAACTGTTCTATAAACAGAATAAAGTTTTTTCTGATCCTGAATTCAGAGCACCTGTGTGCTAAATTATGCAAAGTTATGTTAAATATTAAACCTGTGCTTAAGTAGGCTTGTATTATGAATATCTTTTTATTGTAAGTGTCCCTTAAATCATTCTACTTTCTGATCATTATGTAGAGCCTACGGTACCCTGACCCTAATCTATGTTTTTTTTTAAATCTCCATCCTTTGGCAGAGACTGCAGTCTGCTGAGAGTCATTGCACACTACTCTGTTACACACATTTGCACACATTTTGTCAGCTCCTTCTTTTGACATTTATGTTCATCTTTATTCATTTAGCAGACACTTGCAGTACAGATGTACTGAACATTTATTCCATCTGTAATTTTGCTCTGCCAGTTGAAATACGTAAACCTGAGATGCAATATTACTACTAGACAACCCATCCAACAGCAGTCCAGGGCCCATCCTGTAGCACTTGAAACATTATAAGACTCAAGCCATAATGAACCTGAATCTGGGCTGTAACAGGCAAATGTTCCATTCGCGGAGCTGCAACAATTAGCTTCCAATATAATCAATGGAACTGGCTGCATCAGATGTGATGGCAGCATGTACATTTGACAAAATTAGACCAGTCTTCTAAAGCGATTTTTACGCTCCGGGAACGTAACGCTTCCGTTATGTGCCGGGTGTGTAGCCTGCCTGTAAGTCATGCAGTGAGACTCGCAGGCCCTGAGCAGTGGGCTGTATTTGGCTCCTGGAGCCCGTGCTGCTGCCTCCATGGGCCAGGCTGTGCCTTAATCTGGGCTCCTGGCTACCTGGGGCTCGAGGGTCAGGTGATGATGCCCAGACGCGTGATAATTACTCCCCATGCCAGCCTGGGCTAGTGCCAACCTGGCTGGTGGAGGAGGAGGAGGAGGCCGCCGTCCCCCGTCATGCGCAGCAGACGTGGCCGAGCAGAGAAGCAGAGAGGAGAGGCCAGCACTTTGTTTTAGGACAAACTGCGAGGGGTATTCTTTTATTCCAGAGCTAAGAGGCTTAGAATGTTGAGTAATGCTTTGGTCATATGCCTCCAGTCTTTTCAGTGAACCTGCTGAATGTTGTGCTAGTTTTGCCTATTTATCACTCAGCTGAAAGTGACGGTCTTCACAGGCCAGCAGATGTACTGTGGCAGTTTATAGACAGTGCCATAAAATCTGTTGAGCAGGCAATTACGGCAGTATGAACTAAGGGGAAACACATTTTCTTTGTTATGGAAAAGAACGCTGGTGGGGTGAATGTTTCTTTCAGGGGGCTAAGAAACAGTGCAGTGTGACAATGCCAACATAAAGACTTAAAATGGCACACACAGACACAGGTTGATTGTTATGATCTGGCTTAGTTGTGCCTCTTTACATAATTTTGGGGTTTAAAAAAAGCGAAAAGTCCCAAGGGTAATCTGGGGAACACAAAGAGAAGGTTCCACAGTCCCAGCCTTGTGTTTCCCCCGCGCCCCCCTGGCACGGGCTCCACTCCTCTCCGCTCTGCGCGGATCCTTGAAGCACCCCACTGCTACACTTCCTCCTGTTCTGAGAGCCTCACAAATGTCTTCCTGTGTCCCTCCGAGGCCGAGCACACTCCTGTCTTTATTTTCTAATATCACCTCTCTTTTTATGTCCAGTGCTTATCGAGCACTTGTAGATGTCCCTTGAACCTCAGAGAGAGAGAGAGAGAGAGAGAGAGAGAGAGAGAGAGAGAAAAAGAAAGGAGAATAGTGCTTGGTTGAGGTTACTGGATCTGAACCTGGAATGGCTTGTTCAAGTAACCAAAAGTTGCCAACACAATTAAACTTGTGATTTGGCAAGTTTGTCTCTGACAACAATAAATACATATATGTAACAACAAGAAATACATCTGATGCTGTTTACATGTAACAACTGAATGACTATAAATATCCATCTCCTTTCGTTTCTGAGGTTGAACAACAATAACCATTATTATATGCTATCAGCAAGAGGCCAATTCTGTTGTGGAACTTGCTCTGATATAGGCCTGGTTTGGCCTATTTGTCTGAGATTAGAATCCAAGCCGTGTGTGTGTGTGTGTTGGCTTGCTGCAGAATGGTCCAATTGGGTGTTTAGAGCTGAATGTTTTAACACTCTGTAAAGCGCCATGAGACATGTGTAATGTTTTGGAGCTCTATAAGTGGAATTAAATTAAAATTGGAATTGTAAGACTTTCTCACCCAGTGTGAGAGCCCAATGCTCCCACCACCTAGGCTTTTTTTCTGTCCTTAAATTCGTACTGACAAATAGACGAGAAAGAAAGAGAGAGGAAATATTGCATCTGTTCATGTATGTTTGATGTTTATACTATATGTAATGATCACTTTGGTAACACCAACTGCCTGTTCGCCATGCTAATAAAGCATTTTCAAATTGAATTTGAGAGAAAGCAAGAGAAAGATGGCGAGCATACAAATGATCTGCTGGTGTTCGTCTGAAGTGCCTTTTCCTGTAGGCTGTTTACCATCTCTTCCCCTGCTGAAGATGTCGTCGGCTTGTGTATACAAAACATTCTCCGCTGGCTCCGACAGTCTTTGCTGAGTAGCATAGATGCTTATCTACTGTTGTCATACACAGCAAACCTTGGTATTTGCAGTTCAAGTAGTCTGGGGGATTTTTAAATGTCACAAAAAATAATCAATATTTGATCTTCGTAAAATAATGCTCCAAGTAAACTCATTAGGTTAAGTGCAGTGGAACTTCACAAGCCAGCACACTTGTTTGTGCCGAAGATGCTTCTTCACATTGATTTTTTCCCCCCTAATAATTTATTGGAGAAACCAGAGCTTTTTGGCCTGCGCTGTTCTCCCCAGCATGGAAAATAAATCCAGCTTTAGCACAGGCTCTTTGGAGTTGGGCCTGACTGTGCTGGTTGGAGGGGTAACCGAGTTCATTGTTCACAGCCTTCCCATTCACTTTAACAGGGGCCTCTTGCAGCTATGCTAATGGATGAGGTCTGTTTACAAAAAAAGGGGGAAAAATGTTGGTTCACCCCTCTGTGAAATATTGTCAGAATGCATGTAACTATAGGCTTTTGGAAAGATGTGGAGAGGAGCTCTTAAGCTCTCAATGACAAGTAGAGTTTGGAAGAAGAAGATGTTTTTCTAACCTTCACATGACTTGTGTGTGAGCCTCTGGTGCCTTTGCTCCACGTATGAGAAAGTGGCTGTGAAACAGAAAGTCCTGGGCAGTTTTAGTGACCTGCATACTAACTTATCAGCGGTGAATTGTTGTTTTGTGTCACAGCGATGGAGTTGGAGTTGGTTTCCACGGCAGCCTCTTTGCGGTGTTGTTAGTGACCTAAGTTACCCAGACTTAGGGTAAAGGCATGGGTATACATCAGCCTTTATTCTTGTTGGGTTCACGACTTTCTGAGGCAAGAGGAATTTGTGGCTTTTCCTACAGTTGTTTTTCTAAAGTACACTACATAGTAACTGCGACCAATTCACACATCATATAAAAACGACTGTGTTTAGTTAATCATTCATTTGAAACAATGGATTGCTTAGCCTCTGCCAAAAAGGCTTAGTGTCTACACTGCTTGCTTAATGCTTAGAGGTATGGAACAATTTGTAACTTAATCTATGCTAATAACTTTATTGATTCTCTATACTTAGCATGTATATTATACACTGAAATGCACACACTTCATCAGGAAGCTGAACTTTCCAGGAGCAACACGTCCTAGTTTATCCTACATCGTGTGATAAGAGAGGAGGAAGGAGAGCCCAGGTTTCCCATATAGCACTCCTGTTGCAGCACTCCATATCTAGGACTGTAAACTGAATATCTTTGACGCTTGGCCAATGCAAGACATTTGAAGACATCATCTTGGGATTTGGGAAACACTGATCAACATTTTTTCCTCTTAACTTTCCGACATTTATAAACCATTTATAAATAGTACATAATCAAGAAATTGATTGAAAAATTAATAAATTCTGGCGACAATTGTTAGTTGCAGCCCTAGTCCTATATAAAGCTGCCTGCTCCCTTAAAGAGGGTTAAATGAGTACATGAATCTAGGTGGGGGAGGATGATTCAGACCCCTCACCCACCAGCTCGCAAGCCCCCCCACCCACCCACTCATCTATCCATCCATCCATGCCTTCTCCCCGCCCCCACCTCTTTACAAATCCCCCAGCCATGGACAATATGGTTGTAATATTGAACAAACTACAGTGCTTAATTAAATGGTTATAACAGTGCGCTGAACATTGGGGCTGGACCAGTATGTGCTGTCCCCACCTCCCCGTGGTCACCAGATGTTTGTAAATCACGGTGTTCCCCTCACATTGCTCTCCAGATGGTCCCCCCTGCGATATGGTCGCAAGTCAATTCCAGCGAACGAAAGGCGGAAATGTCTCATTTTGGTGTGTTTCGATGAGCGAGCGAGCCAGATCAGCTGCAGGGGCCCGAGGTATGCAGGGCTGTTGTGTGTTTCAGGGATGTGGGCTGACTTGTTGAGCTGTGGTCTCCTCTGCCATTTCCCATGTTGCAAGGATCTCGCTTCTCTCCCGCCGTCTCACAGGACATTTTCCATTCTACAGGAAGTAAATTACAAGTGAATCACTGTGACGGCATACCGAATGTTTATTATCTCAGCGTGATAATGGCAGTGTTAGGCAGTGTTGGAATGAGGTGACTGAAACAACATGTTACACCATTGGAGGACTAAACCAAAAACAAATTAATACTATTCAAAATGAAAGAGCTGGAGTCAGAATTTAGACTATTTTTCTTTAAGAAATGACGCAAACTGATGACCGTTGGCAATTAATTCAATAGTTCACAACTGGCCTATTGCTTAATCAATTAATTGATGCTGCAGCTGTACATTTGAGTTGATTAAAATGTTCTGTAAATGTAAATTCTCAGCTCAGCTGTTCCTGTGAGTCGGAGGAGAACTGGGCATGTAGAAATTACCGCGTCATGCCCAGAGCCCAAAGGTTGCAATTTCTGTCCCACTGGGCCTTCTCTGGATGCTGCTGGAAGCATATTTACGTTCAGCTAGCAGCTTTCTTTTAGAGAATATTATGTTTGGAAACTGGGGACCAAAGAAGCAAGGATTACCGCCAAGTAACACAGGGGCTCACCAGATATGCTTACCCCAAGGACCCCCACCCCCCCATCCACACACACACACACACACACACACACACATACACTCCCCTGCTACTGGTCTGGTGGTTTTCCTTTACCACAGTGAGGTGGCCAAGCCACTGAACAACTAAAATCCAAGTAGTCCTGCACTTTTTAGAAACTATCATTGGAGTGCAAAGCAACTCACTCTGCGTACTTACATGTTAGTGGGCAGCCAGGCTCAGCCAGACTCTACCAACATCTACAGTAGAAACATCTCTCAGTGTTCTTTCCCTCCCTCCCTCTCCCTCTAAGACAAGAACAGTGTCATCACCATGCTGGCTTATCCACATTTGTTTACCTGTCTGATTCTCAGCAGTGGGTACTTTGCTTCCCAGAATTCCTCTGTAATTAAATGCCTTCCTGCGTGCCCCCCTGGAGTGCTCTGTGGCCCTGTAAACACAGCGAGCCAGCAGCGAACGAGCAGAGCAGAGCAAAAAGCAGAGCAGAGCAAAAGCAGAGCAGAACAGAGCAGCCGTCTCTGGGTCTGCAGCGTGGGGCACTGAGGCACAGTCGCATGGACGCCTTCCTCTCCGTTTCCCAAATGCCGAGCATAGACGTTGGTGACTTAAGTGAAAAGTTATGTTGGGCAGGAAGTCCTTCCCGCCACCTAATGCCAGGGCTGGGGTGTAATTGATAGCGGATGTTTGGGAGCTGTTTTCTCCCTGCCTCTGTGCAAACTGTGTGAGATCCATTAAGTCAGGCGGGTGAAAGTTTTTTTTTTTTTCCTTTCTTTTTTTTTTATTGCACTTTCAAAGCTTTATCACTGTTGCGGTTAGTTGTGTCAGTCGTGGATTTTCTCAGATGTTGGAACCAGATTGGGGGAGGAGGATGTCTTTCGCTCTCTGTCTCAGAGCGAGAGTCTCATTCCACAAGGAGACCTCACCAGAGATCCAACAGGAAATGAGGTGACTAAGTGAGTGTCCAGGCCACAGGCGTTGTTCAGTGACACAGGACTCAGTCCTTGATTGTGTGCTTTGTGTGTTTTCAAGAATCAATGCTTAGCATGTGAGTCACCTAGTACTGAGGTTTCGTAGTAGCCTATACATCCTCTGATGAAGTCCCCCGTCTGGCTTCTTCTAATCTGAGCACCACAGGAAGTACGGCTCCTCTGATCTCAAAGAGAGAGCCTCACTGTTCCTTTCCTCTCCTCTGTGATTAGACCGACAACAGAGATAGATAGCGGGGCAATCAGCTAAGCGCTAAGCACCATCAACTGCAGAGGTGACGTGTGAAGGTCTGTCCGTCGGAAGCATTTTGTGTCACTTCTCTTAACGTTTGGCCACTGAAGGACGGGGAGTACCGCAGAGGAGATACTTACAAGCACAAGGCTGTTTTAAAAGAGCTCTCTTGTTAGGACAGTAATTGAACCGTGGCCTCCTCCACATACCCCCCCCCACACACACACACACACTTTTGTTGGCAGGCTGTGTGTTGTGCGTTCAGAGCAAGGGACTTTGCTTTCCATATGCTGTTTACTCCAGTGACATGTCTTGCCCTGGCCCTCGTGGCCAGATGAACTTTGTGTCTCAACAGCACAAACACACATGACTGAGTGGCCAGTGAATAGTTAATGCTGTCCATCTTAACTTGTGTCTTATTGCTGTCCATCTTAACTTGTGTCGTTTCAGAGGATTTGTCCATAGGGTTAAATCAGTTATACCAGATTTAAAATGTACACAAGTCTTGAGCAAGCAAAACTATGGTGGAATAATGCCTTTAACAGAGATAAGTCTGATTGTATCAATGTTTGTCTGGTTATTTGAGCAGGTGTCAATTGTACCCACAGTAAATATCACACAATGTAATATGTATTACCGTATTTCTATACTAGTTTGAGTCACATTGGCGGTCGGTCGGCTGAGTCCGTAGTTTTTGCTGGCAATGTCTGCCTCCACTTTGGCATCTGCCACTGAACGTGTGATATGAGCAAGTCATCATCCCCACCCCATCCGTCACCCCATGTGTGGGGTGTAAAGTTTTTATGCACTTTTTTTATGTCCTTTTATGTCCATAGTGACTTTTTTACTTATTTATTGCTACTTTTGCACTGAACAAGGAATGCACTTAATTTCGTTGTACCTGTGACAATGACAAATAAAGATATTCTATTCTATTCTCATTCATATTAGAAGCAGCTATGCATTACTGTGTTTGATTAGCCTGTGTTCACTGAATCCAAAAACTCTCCATCCCAGCATGCAACGCAAATATGCCTACTTCCACATAGTAGGCCTAGACTTCACTTCGCTTTCTTTGGTCTCAAAGAAACTTTGAGACAACAGGCAACTTTTTTTTTAACGTCACCCAAGATGCCTGTCTTGCCGCCCTGGTTTCTCAGAATTCTAACAGAACGTTTCTTAGAAGGCATGCAGTGGTAGCAAGGGAATGAGACTGTATGATGCTGTGCAGTATCTGATGTGTGTGTGTGTGTGTGTGTGTGTGTGTGAGAGAGAGGGAAAGATGTGTGTTTGTGTTTGTGAAGGTGGTGTGGTTTTATGTGTGGGTGTGCATGCAGGCATAGTGTCCATTGTCCCCTGATGGGTGTCTGGGCCTTTGTGTGTGTGTGTGTGTGTGTGTGTGTGTTATTCGTATCCCCTGACTGCTGTCTGGGCCAGTGTGTGTGGTTGTGTGCTAGTGTTGTTCCTCAGGGAGCCGGCCTGCCTGTCACACCCTGCTGAATGTCATCCCCTAACACACACACTCGAAGACACACACGCTCACAGACACACACACACACATATCCCCTCGCCCAAACGCTGCTGATGAGATCACCAGTCCTGAGCCATATGGTACTGGGGTCAGCTCTCTATGGCTGGGTTCTGGAGGTGACCCTGGGGGTTGTTAAAAACGCTGCAAGCATTAACAACACAGACGTGGTGTAGCCGAACTCCAGAGTGCATTCACCAAATCATCAAAATGGTGAAGGCCACAGACACAGTGTTAAAAACAACATGGGTAGATTTTCCATGCCTCGATAGGCAACAAATGTGGTGTTGACGGTGGGTGGGGGGGGTGGAAGAGCACTGGAAGGGTTAGTGGGAGGCTAGAGGCTGCTAGCTACAGTCCAGTGTATAGCCAAACAAAATGTGAGAGGCAGATGTTGGGTTGAGGGTAAAATCTGGAAGCATCCATAGAAAGTCTCAGTTTCATAAGATGTTGAATATGGCCAATAATTGGCACCGATTTACGACAACAGAACAGTCACTGGTGGCCCTCAGGAGGCCTCTGTTGTCCTAAATCTGAGCCGATCTTTGGCTAAATTTAATATTCTAAGGAACCGAGAAGGCCATTGTGTGGTGCATTAGGCCCCTGATGCCAAACACTGAGTTAAAACTCTTTGTTTGACTTGTAGATGCAAAATTGACGTAAATTAGTTGGTATTTTTCTTAACTGACGTTGATGTTGTATGCCCTGGTTCGTGGCCCCAGGCTTAGAGAATAACTGCTGTGTTGCCATGTGTTGGCCCGTCATCTGAGGAGGGAAGAGGAAGTTGTTTGTCCTCGTTGCCCTCTGTCCAGACCTCTGGTCCACCGCCACAGTTTGTCTTTTGTTCCCCTTCGTTCTGTCTGTCGTAGTATGACAGTACATGAGCCCATTATGGCGTAGGAGACATCACAAGAAGGCTTTGTTCACCTTCACCACACGGGCCATGTGATAATGGTTGACGTGGTGGCGCTCAGTCTGAAATGACTGAATTCCACTCGGACCCCTGTGAGTAACAGACGGCATTAAGCATTTCCTCTCAAATCAATGTTTCCTTTCTGCACATAAAATATTTATCTACTCTGACGCAAGCCACAGCATGGGCACGAGTGGTGTTATGAATCCTGCCCTTGTCCCCCACGCCATATTAGCTCAGTAAATCAGAGTTATTGGCAGAGGCCTAACTGTGTTCATAGCTCATCTTGTCTAACTTTAAAAATAACTCATAACATTAACATCCATGGTTTAGGTTTTGTAAAACCCGGGTTTTGTCTTTTTTTTTTCATGGTTTATGTTTCCCTGTTAAGCATTTGAATAACTTAAGTGCATTACTTTATGGTCTACTGCTGTCCTGTTGCAGGCCACTTTTGTTGAGGTTGTTAGCATAACTAGGGGTCTGTTCATGGCTCTGTGAATGCCTATTCAGCCTTAATAGAAGCTTTGACAATTATTTATTTTCAACACTCTATAGTCTACAAGCTTTCTATAGATTATAAAATAAAACCTGCTAGCTGCCAACTACTCTTAACCCTGAGCTGAGCCTAACCCAGACTTTACATAAGTCTTAACCATTGCTGAAATCCTAGCATTGCTGAAAACTAGCATGTATCCTTATTTAAAAAAAAAAGCCTAGTTGAGCCATTGCTGAAATCCTAACTAGCATGTAGTAGCCTTATTTGTAAGTCTCTGTCTTCTTGTAGCCTACTCCAACCGATTGACTTGTAGATGCAAAATGTACGTAAATTAGTTGGTATTTTTCTTAACTGACTTTGATGTTGTATGCCCTGGTTTGTGGCAAACAGATGGGATGTGGACAAAATTGGGTTATCAGAGAAGTGGGAGCAAAGCTTCCTGCCAGATAGCCATTGACTCCACATCAGTAACGGTAGTTGCTTTTCGAGCTGACCGTCTTGTGACCAGAAGCACAAGTCATCTGTTCTCCTCTGGCTGATTCTTAGAAAGCAGACACAACAATGAGCCTAGCTTCAGCCAGAGCAACGGCTCACTTCCGGAAGGTTCCACTTTGTGCCTTGTTGCTCTGGTAATAAGAGACCCATCATGACATGGCTTCAAGTCTCCTACCCTGTCTTTGTTTGATTTCTTTGCACCATATCTAATGTATTTGTCTGGTGGGTCTTGTATGCTGCAGTGAGCCTACAGAGAAAGGTTTTTACAATGAGGACAGATAGTGATGAAAATGATGACATTCGGCTATACACTTTGGATGGAAAGTGTTTCCTAAATGCCACTTGGCTATGAGCCTCTCCCTGCATGATGAGCTTTTTCACCGCTCTAATTCTTACAGATAAGAGAAAATATTAACGCAACACTGCTCACTTAACAAGTGGCACCAGATATGGCCTTTTAATGAACGGACGTTTCGGTTAGTCAGACCATCATCAGAGTCATCAGACTACCTTAGTCCTTCACCCCACGAGATGAGTCCTGTGTCTCATGATGTTTTGCTGTGTCCAGGAAGTCCCGAGGACAGACTTTTCTGTGTGCGGAATGTGCCGTGTCGGCCAGCCGCAGGCCTGTCTGTCTCTTAAGGATCATGTGATGGTCACTACCTGGACGTGGTGAACCTCATAGACGTCTCCAACTGTTCCAGCAGACTGTGCCAGTCACCCCACCCCCACCCCCCCCCCCCAGAGAGTGTCTCCACCGCGAGTGACTGAGCAAGTGGCGTAGATCCTGGCTGTAGCTGGTGGGAAGCTGCAGCACCATGGGTCTCATTGTTTACGGCTCCTTGCTGCCCCCTGGGCCCTCTGAGGCACTTCCTGTCCCAGCCCCTCCACGGCCACACTGATTGGATTCGTTTGGGGGCGGGGGACACATGGGGGAGGGGGGGAGGGAGTTGATTTGATAAACAGGCCACTGGTCATAAAGACTAAGACCTCTAAACTCATCTCGAGGAAGAAAAGCATATGTTTCGGCCACCAAAATCATTGCAATCTTATGTTTATAGCAGGGTCGAAGGTCACTTCACTGCCATGATAACTGCAGGTCCAGAAACAATACACCCCTATGCTTATGAGGAGTCCAGAAACTAAACTGATATAGTTTTGGCAGATTCCAGCACCTCTAGACTGATATAGTTCCAGCAGCTCTAGACTGATATAGTTATGGTAACGTCCAGAATTTCTAGACTGATGGTTATATCAGATTCCAGCACCTCTAGACTGATATAGTTATGAGATTCCAGCACCTCTAGACTGATATAGTTATGGCAGGTTCCAGCAGCTCCAGACTGATGTACTGTAGTTATGGCAGGGTCCTGAGTCCCTAGTAATGGCATGCCCAGGGTCTTATGTGTCCCAGAGGTTAATGCAAAGGTAGGATGGGAAGTGCAGGATAAGGGTGAGTGACTGATGGAACTTCCGAGGAATGATTTTCCACTCTCTCTCTCTCTCTCTCTCTCCCTCCCTCTTTCTTTCTCTCTCTCTCACACACACACAGTCCCCTGTCAGTCAGTCAGTCTGTTTGTCTGGCTTTCTCTATCCCCCTCTCTCTCTCTATCTCTCTCTTCCCTCTATCTCTCTCTCTCTTGAGTGCATGATGGGATTGTGTTAGTGCAAATTAGTGCCGTCTGTGGCTTTCTGAAAACCTTTTGTTTGACTCTTAAGTGTTTTAATATTTATTTTCGAAACTGATTGTTGGATTGTAGGACCGACTGACTGTTTTGATCGGAGCCTGCCCTCAGCTCACAGCTGGTCAGAGTGATAGCCTCGGTAACAATGGGTTTACAACCTTAACACGGCGTCATGGCGGGCAGGTGGTTTCTGATGTTTGTATGGAAGAGTGTGGTCTGGTGATTGGGGAGATTGTGGGTCACAGTAACATTGTGTCTGCCTCAAGAAAGAAGACCACAATTGTTCTTTTCCTAAACAGTATTGATAAAGCATATTAAATTGTCCAAAGCGGTGGTGTTCTTAATAGCACACTCAAACCCATTGTACCCCTTCTTTCTGGCATCGAAGATCCTTTCTCTTTCTGACCGACTACTTGAACGTGAGCTTTTGCGTTATGCAAAGTTTGTTTCATCAATCATGAAAATACCCTTTGGCTGCAAATCAGCGTTACTTAAGCATGTTGTTTCTTTCCAATGACCGGTACAACACTGGTGGAAGACATTATTTACAACTGAGAAGAATGAGAGGAACTAGAAACAGTGCTGTTTGGGGTTAGACTCTCCTAATCAAAAGTGTTGTCAAAAAGATACCTTTGAATTTGTGTGTAGAACCAAGACAGGATGATTGTGCAGGGGTTTCACTGGAGAACAAGGTACCAGTGGAGATGGTTTTGGATGATTTGGGAAATCTCTCTCTCTTTCTCTCTCTCCCTCTCTTTCTTTCTGAGGGATGACAGGAGGGGGAGAGAGAACAGAGAGCAGGCGGAAATAAAATGAGAGAGAGAGAGAGAGAATGTGTGTGTGAGTTGTAGAGTCTGTGCCCTTGAGCAGATCATTAAGGGGAGCAGGTTGTATGGAGGATGTGGTGAAACTTCAGAGACGTAGGGCAGTCTTCTGTGACCCACCCCCTCTTTTCTCTATGCCTGGACCACAGCTCCCACATGCCATTTACATGGTAATACGAGGTGCAGGCTGGCCTGTGAAATAACGTAAGGTGACAGAACCCCAGTGCAGACCGGAGCCCCCCTACCAAATCTCACTGTAGGCTGCTGCAGGAAGGGGTTCAAAGCTACAGTGTGCCTTCTTTAGTATTCCGCTTGATCCCTCCCTGCTACAACTGTGCTGAAATCTCTCTTTTATTTCCCCATGTTTTATTCATGAAATTAGAATCTAAAATCATGAGCTGCGGTGGCTCTTTCCATCCCCCCACCCGCCACGCTACAACCGCTGAGTTCTAGCCATCGTCGGCGGCGTTGTCGCGGCTGTGGTTTCTGCACTGCGCTGATGTGTTGCCTTCGGCACCTCCGTGGTGATCCCAGCACTTTGGAGAGGGTGACATTTCCCCAGATTATCCTCGCCCTTCTGATCCAGACTGGCTGTCAGCCTTCCACACCAACCCCCCCTCTCTCCTCTCGTCTCCTCTCCTTCTCTCCTTCTCCTCCTCTCCTCTCTTCCCCTCCCACCTTCTCTCCTCCCCACCTCCTTTCCTCCCCTCCCACCTCCCTCCTCTCCTCTCCTCTCCTCCACTCTCTGGCAGCAGTCAACGCTTTGTCCGTGCATCCATGTGTTTGCCAGTTCTGTCTCCTCCATTGAGTCTGTACATACTGTGTGTACTATGAGTCTGGGCCATGACTAGCTGGGTGGGTGCCTGCCTGCCTGCGGACCTCTTGTTGTGCACTGTTGGGTGGGTGTGGGCCGTTTGCTGCTTTCAAGGGAAGCAGGAACATTGTTGAACGCTGGAGTTTCTCTGTGTTATTGTTTCAACGAGCCATCACTTCCTGGCATTATTTTTGGTGTGTGTGTGTGTGTGTGTGTGTGTGTGTGTGTGTGTGTGTGTGTGTCCTCTGACCCGAGGAGAGATGCCAGAGGAGCTGGCTCGTCCTCGGAGACCCACAAATCTCACGCACTACATGCCGGTTTGGGTTCTCATGAAGGATGATTTGCATTGATGAACTCCTTGTGTCTGGCTGCATGCGCATGCTATTTACTGTTATTCCCATTTTGCTTCAACTGAATTTGAAATTGAATTCCTCTTCTTTATCTGATTTATATTTATTTATATTTATTTACCCTTCCCTTTCATTTGTCCTGCTAGAGGAGTATTGTCTCTGTGACCACCATCTTAATGTCTAATGATTTTGTAGCAAACAGAAGGGAGGAAACCTAGCCTAATCCCAGTATGACAATTTTACACACACACACACACACACACACACACACACACACACACACACACACACACACACATACATATTGAGCTGTCCTGTTTTGGCATTTTTCATTATTGACACTAGAAACTCCATTTGGTCAGCATTACTCCATGAAGCCCTTTGGGGAGGCTAGGCAAGATGATTTGTTTCTTGGAAACTGCTCTCATAAGCAGGCCACAGAAATGACACCATGTTGTAAACATGAAGACCTGCACGTGCAAAGACAAAAACGCAGAGGATGGAGCAGAACCGTGTGTGTGTGTGTGTGTGTGTGTGTGTGTGTGTGTGTGTGTGTGTGTGTGTGTGTGTGTGTAGGAGGGTAGACGAGTGGCAAGGCAGTAGCTCTGGCAGTGACTGACCATCTGTTTGATTTTCCTCACTCGGTCTGTGGAAAGAGAAAGCACTGATATTTAAAAGGACTGGAATCCTTGGAGCGACTCAATCTGCTGAAGAAGCATTCCCGGGAACCTCGCTGAAATTCCACAGAGAAGAAAAGGGACCCAAGGAGTCTCTCTCTCTCTCCGCTCTCTCGCTCTCAGCTCTCTCTCAGCTCTCTCTCTCTCAGCTCTCTCTCTGTCTCAGCTCTCTCTCTCTCTCTCTCTTTCAGCTCTCTCTCTCTCTCAGCTCTCTCTATCTCTCTATCCCAGCTCTCTCTCTCAGCTCTCTCTCTCTCTCTCTCTCAGCTTTCTCTCTCTCTAAAATGAAAAAGAAGGGAAAGAGGAACAAATAGCCAGGGCCATTGGTATTAGCGCAGCTGTTAAAAGTGAGATCATGCCACAAGGGTGTATTTGTGTGTGTGTGTGTGTGTGTGGTTGTTGGGCTCAGTGGGATGGATGTCAGCAGCTCATATCCCTATTGCTGCAGTCTCTGAGTCTTTGTGCTGCTGTTGTTGAGAGGCTGTGTGGTGTGTGAGAGAGAGAGAGGGGCTAGGGGTTTGAATGGATCCACAGCTCTACCCCAGTGCTCAGGTTTCTGTAAGATGAGTCCAACCGGCTGGATGCATGGGACCTGACACACAAACACACACACACACACACGCATAGGCCTGCATACACAGACTCACACACACACACACATTTATAGCCTAGATGCACACACAGAGGAAACACACATGTGCATGAGAACACACACCCACAGAAACAAGCACACTCACACAGGCAAAAATACATGTGCATGGTCATACTGTGGACAACACAAAAACAGAGAAACACACACACTCATCTTTCTCTCGTTCTCTCACTCACACACACACACACACACACACACACACACACACACACACTCACACTCTCTCTCTATCACTCTCGCGCACACACTCTCTATCTCACACACACACACACACACACACACACACACACACACACACACACACACACTCACACACAGGGAGCAAGGAGCCTGAGCTCATGCAGTGAATTATTCATGACTGGGGAGGCCAAGCGATTGGGCAGGAATTGGTGAGGAAGAGACAGGATGAGCGCTGGGCCATGCCAGGATGACCATCTGCCCCCTGGCATAGACCTGGCACTGCAGGAAGTATGCTCTTACCAGCAGCGGAGCAGGAAGCAATCCACACCGTAGCCACAGATAGAGATACTCAGGCACCTTATCTACTCACTCACCTACTTAATGACGACACTTGCTGATTGGTGCTGTGTGAATGACAGGGAGACGGGAAAGGCACGTGTTGATGATCGATAATGATTACACTGTAAAAACTGTTTATCTAACCAAGGGTTTTATAACGTTATTAAGATCATGTGGTTAGTATTGTTTTTAAGTATAGAGGGACTTACCTAGTGCTTTCTCAGTAAGATTCTTGCGACTTAACTTAATGGGCTCATTTTAAGAGCTCTCAAGACACATACTGCTGCTTCAGCTCCGTTTAGAAATGGTGTGATGTTCAAAACCCTGTGTGTTCAAAACGCAGTT
Source organism: Alosa alosa (assembly GCF_017589495.1). NCBI lineage: Eukaryota > Metazoa > Chordata > Actinopteri > Clupeiformes > Clupeidae > Alosa > Alosa alosa. The sequence goes on from NC_063197.1 coordinate 7,018,663, forward strand.
GCTTTGCATGGATGTTGTTCATGTTGTGATAGTCGTCATGTCGACTATGATGCATTTAAAACAAACAAACAAGCAAATTGTACCTGTTTGTGCTTTCCAGTCAAGGTACAAGGATACAAGGAAGTTTATTGTCACATGCATATAGTTACTGGAAGTAAGAAATGCAGTGAAATTATGTCTGGTGTCAGCCTATTTGTGCATTAAAGGGGGGGGGGGGGGAGTAAAAAGTGCAAACAGAAGGTAAACAGATTGTGCACGTTCAGAGAGGGAAGAGGAAGTTCTGTCTCTAGGTGCCACTCCTCTTCCTCCTGTGGGCTTTGGGTTGTTGCATTAGCATGCATCCATGTGGTCCGGAGTGGATCGGGTTTAACACGCACCCATGTGGTCCGGAGTGGATCTGGTTTAGCATGAATCCATGCAGTCAATCAATCCATGCGGTCAAATCAATATGGCCCAGCTGATCTGTCCACTCGGCTTTCCTTTTCATCTCTCTGTTCTTCTGCTGCATGGCTTTCCTCTTCACCTCATCTGATCTCCTGCATGGCTTTCCTTTTCACCTCCTACCTCCTCTGTTCTTCTCCTGCATCTCCTTCCTGCTCCAGACACACTGAGGAGTGTTGCAGCCTCATAACCCCTCTGTGATTGAAAGAAAGCCTGTTTGCCTTTTGTGAAAATTAGCAAAAGCGTGCTGTGTATTGTGTGCCATGCAGTCCTGGGCCCCATATGTTTGTGTGTGTGTGTGAGATGGGGGGCGCTATTTTTAATGCCTGCAAGTGTTTGCTAACATGGTGGTTGCCGTCAGTCTGAAGCTAAGGGGGGTGTGTGCGTGTGTGTGTGGGGGTTATTGTTTAGCAGTGGACTCTGGCAGCTGGATGCCATGTCAAGACTCCACACGGCTCCTTTATCACCTCACAGTGAGCGAGAGAAGCTCCAGGCTGCCTCCAGCCATGCTCAACTCAACTCTGGAGGCCTCGCTGCAACTTCGGATGAAATCACTTGCGCTCACAGTCTAGAGTACACACAACATGCACCAATACGCACACATACACACAAACGTAAACACACAACATGCACCAATACGCACACATACACACAAACACACACACACACACACACAAACACAAAACACGCACCAATACGCACACATAAACACACAAACACACACATGTACACACACATGTACACACACAAACACAAAACACGCACCAACACGCACACATAAATACACAAACACACACATGTACACACACAAACACACAACATGTATCAAGACACACACACACACACACACACATACAAACACTCCCACATACATCCCAAGATGGAATTTCATAATTGAAAGCATCCATTAGGGTTTGTGTCAGCGTTCTGCTCAGGGAGGCGGGTGCTTATGGTGCTCACATCTCAGCCGTCAGCCGTTATTGGTGCAGGCAAGTTGATGTTGAGTGGAGTGGAGTTCTCCCCACAGTAACATTTTGTGCACAGTGACCAAATGATCTGATGCACGGTTTTGTAGTCCAATCTTGTGCATGTTTTATGTCACTGGCTATGCTGTTGTCAGTGTGTAAAAGCACACATCTAAAAAAAAACATGCATTTTTACCAGTAATTGAACAAGTCAGCTGATAATGGCGTCCACTGAGACACTCTGGTAACACACAAGCCCATTTGCTGAGTCAGTTAGACTAGCCATATCACCACCATCATTGTTTCTTATCTGGCTCGATCATGTCTTGCGGTGTGCTGTGGTTTGTAAGAGGACACCTGACCCAGTTTCAGGAAGGTGTGCTGATAGACTTGCTCCAAGGGCCACACCCATACCAGTAAGGTGCCTTTTACTATTGTGACCTCATTCCACACCGCCAGGGCTTTGGGTTGTTGCTGCTGTCCTATAGGGTTTGTTCCTGGTGGCTTGTGACCAATAGGGCTTCCTTCTGATGACTAATGGCTTGTTATAATAACCAATGGGGTTTGAGGTGGGACGTGGCACGTGGTGGTTGTGTCCAGTGACTCACAGTGGCGGGGGCAGGTTTCAGACAGAGGTGTGGTCAGGTCTTGAGCAGCATTTAATGATAAGTGTGTTGACGCAGTAGCGTTAACTCAGGGTGTGGGATGGTCGAGTGGTTAAACCTTTGGTTTTCCTTTCTTTACGTACATTATATACACACACACACACACCCATACAAGCCTAAGCCTGTATAACGTCATTTTCCATGACATCATATTTTAAAGCAAATCCTAGAATTTTCTTGTTGTGGTGGTTCTAAGAGGTATTGTTTTAAATGTTGGTGTTTGTGTCAGCGGGTGTCAGTTGCTGTTACAACATTCATTTCACATAGTTACACCTCTGGAGGCAGATCATCGCTCATCACTTATTTGGGTGAAAGGTGTTTGAAACACATTAGTGTTGACGTGTGTGGGCATGTGTACGTGTGTGTTTGTGTGTGTGTGTATATCTGTGTGTATGTGAGTCTGTATGTATGTGAGTCTGTATGTGTGTGTGTGTGTGTGTGTGTGAATGTCCATCTTTTTTTGTGTGTGTTGTGTGTGTGTGTGTGTGTGTGTGTGTGTAGCTCTCTGGGCTTGAGCTGACAGAGATACTAGCTGGCAGGCAGACGCAGGCAAGCCCTGTTTTTCCACTTGAGTGAAGTGCACCAGTCTGCTGGTAAAATGATTTTCCTTGCAGGCATGCAGAAGGGCCTGTGTGGTGCTCAGTATCTAAAAGTAACACACACACACACAATGGAACACACACACACAAACACTGGAACACGCACACACACACACACACACACAAACTGGAACCCACACACACACACACACACACACACACACACACACACACACACAAACTGGAACCCACACACACACACACACACACACAAACTGGAACCCACACACACACACACACACACACACACACACACAAACTGGAACCCACACACACACACACACACACACACATGAACTGGCAGTCACACACACAGAGACACACAAGCTGGAACACACACACACACACACACACACAGGCGTTGCCACATGCTGTCTGTCCGCATAACTAACCAGAGCGAGGAGCGAGAGACGTTCACACACCCAAGGGCTCTTCCTGGTCCAGGCCATTCGAGGCCACGAGGTGCAGCAGTGTTCATCGCTGCGCTGCTTCCAAAAAATGGGAACGCAACACGCGGTGTAAAATGGGAACGCAAACACACTGTAAAATGGGAACGCAACACACGCTGTAAAATGGGAACGCAACACACGCTGTAAAATGGGAACGCACACACACTCTGTAAAATGGGAACGCAACACGCGGTGTAAAATGGGAACGCACACACACTCTGTAAAATGGGAACGCAACACGCACTTTAAAATGTGAAGGCGTTGGAAAGTCTTGGGTCTTCATGTGGGCGTGCGTGAAACCCATCACAAATCACTGCCTCGTGCCGGTCTTGGAGCATTATTGGCTCAAACGGGGCTGCCTTAACCACCGCTGCGGCCATAACGAATGGGTCCACCGCGAGATTTGTGGTTACCACAGTTTACTTCACATTTAACCAATGATTAACCTTGAAGTGGCGGAGCGACTGCAAATCTACTGTGTGGAAAAAAAGGCAGCTAAAGCAGAACTTAGACACATACACACACACACACATACACACACACACACACACACCAATGCTGTGACGTCACATGAACGTGCTGACCTGTGCTACCCTCCCTTACAAACTCATTAAATGCTATAAGGAAATGCATAAAAAGTGCGGAGTTGTCCTGCGTTGAGGCCATGGCAGAGGAAAAGTGGACAGTGCTTGTGCTGAAACGGCCTCGTCTAACCCTCCTCCCAGCCAGGGAAACACACCCCGAGGTCAAAGCTCCTCCAGCGCTGTTAGCACCTCGGTGTGTTGGGGTCCACAAAGGTGTGTGTCTGTGTGGGGATGCCATATGTGTCTCCAGTGTTTTTGCTGATCAATCGTGACCTCTCACATTGGGGTACCTGGGAAGAGGGGAAAGGGAGGCTGTTGAGCCCCAATTAGATCGTTTCTGGCTGTACTCTCGTGGAGGCCAGACATGGCCATACATTTCATTTTCCCCCTGTGAGCACTATCTTGGATACATGCCTCTGGCTGCGACGATGTTCCGGAAGACCTGACTGATTTTTGGCTTTGTTTCGTCAAGGTTTAGACCTCTGTGGTGTACTGCCGAATGAGTTGACGGTCAGGGTATTCGTGGAAGTAGCTTGTGTGTGTGTGTGTGTGTTGGGCCCCACCATTGTTCTTTGTCTCAGAGGAAGTCTGTTGGCTGGGCTCCATTGAGCCTCTGAGCCTGTCTGCTTGCGGCCTGTGCCAAGATTGCACAGCACAACACATCGCTGCGCTCTAAGGCAGGGGGCACTGGGGGAGTCTAGAGGGAAGTTCCCCACCACCAGCCTCCTTCAGTACATCACATCACAGCACAGCACAACACACTGCTGCTCCTCAGTGATGGAGAGAGGAGGGGGAGGAGAAAGAGCAGGAGTGGGACTACAAGGGCCCTTTGAACACGGTTGGAGGGTGTGAGCACTTGGCCCCCCTCTGCCCTGGGACTCCCTCTCATCTCGATATGAAAGGCTTAACTGGCGACGGCGGCGGCTAGGCTGGCGTGGTGCCCAGGATCAGGGCACTGGGAGCATGGCAGAGAGGGTTTGGGAATGATGCTCCAGTAGTCCAAATCACTGTACCAAAAGCCTGGCAGCAGACAGGGTTCCTCGCCTCTGTGTGACTGTCCTAAGGTTACTCTGAACTCAACTCGGGTCATTCCATTGTTCCTAGTACAGGAACAGCTGAGGCTACATGTTTGGGGATGGTCCTACAGGCTTGGAGTGGACCTGCCGACTTTGCCAGGTGACCTTGCCAGGCGGTTTGGTGTGGGCGTGGTGGCATCTGTGGTTCTCTTCGTAGAGCAGAGTAATTTAATCTTTGTTTGTTTACATGTTCTTGTTCCTCTGTCAGGACAGGATGGATGTGTGTGAACAATTGAGAGGTTTGACTGCTGTAAAGAGTGTAACTAGTAGCAAGGAACTGAACAACTTCTTGCCCAGTGTTAACAATAACACATTTATAACAGACAACAAAGACTCCAGACTGATTAGTCAACAGCTTGGACAAAAGCACAGAGCACAAGACAAGCAGAATACTGTCCTTAAGGTACAGTACAGTATAGATTGCATAAGGACTGTCTGGACTGGATGACTCGAGTAGGGGGATGACTCCAGTTATATTGATTGTCATTTTTTTCAGTGCAGCGACTGTATTTCCTGGGACTCATAGTTGTTAACTGATAGCCTGTAGGCTTAACAGACAACAGATATGATCTCAGTGTCTGTGTACTGTACAGGAACTGAAGGTTTTCTTGGAGATGCAGGGTTGGCATTGCCCATATATTGCACTCAGAAGCCTAGCAATCCCGTTTGTGCTATTTCTGAATCTCCTCGAGTAATGTGCCTGGCAGTCTGGAAACTGTCTGGAAATTGGCCTCAAAGCCCAGTATTTTCTGACGGCAGCATAAATGTAGCTTTTATTTGTTGTTCTCTCATATGTTGTTGATTAGATGACGTGAACGGATTCATAATGATGATGTGGAGAAGATATGAGTCAGGCTGTGAGTCAGAGCGATCACAAGCCGCTCATGTACACTGATGAATATCAACAGTGATGCATTACCATTGAGCCTGGACTTCAGCGCCATTATGCAGTTTCATTCAGTATGCAAGTGACTGTGTGTAAGGTTTAAAGCGTTGATATACTGTTGATTGAATTTAGTATGAATTTTGTATTCACGTGTGTTTGTGTGCGTGTGTGTGTGTGTGTGTGTGTGTGCGTGTGCGTGTGCGTGTGTGTGTGTGTGCGTGTGCGTGCGCACGCTAATTTTCTTGCACATTGATTGAATTTAGTATGAATTTAGTATACGTTTAGTCATGTGTGTGTGTGTATTATAATCTTCTAATTCTTCTCCCTGTGATTCTTTTTCCAGGACCAGTTTGATAACCTCGACAAGCACACACAATGGGGGATCGACTTCCTGGACAGATATGCAAAATTTGTGAAGGAGCGGCTGGAAATCGAACAGGCATATGCAAAGCAATTAAGGTAGTGCCCCATGCCCCTCCAACCACTCATCTGCTTGCTAAGAAACTAATCCACCAATAAAATATCCGTGTCCTGAAGTGACCTCCTCCGTAATCCACTGCGCATGACTGATGAACGTGTGAGAATGAAGTGATTCGTTTTGAACTCTTATTAAATCCTCTCAAATCCAGCTTTTGAGCCCTTTGGGTAAAAGTCAACTTTATGTTAATGGCGAGAAGCTTGTTTGAACTTAGGAAATGTGACTATTTATAGCAATGTTTGTTTGGAATTTCAGAATCAACCACAGTGGTCAAGTGTTTGTGAAGTGACGAAGCACCTGGGCTAACCACAGTGGGCAGGTGAGTATAAATAAACAGTGATGACAGCAGTGCAACCACGTCATTTAATATTGTTGGAATGCCTTTATTCAGAAGAGCTTAGTTAATGTACACAGGATATACTTGCACCAAAGACCATACTAGTGTGTGTGTGTGTGTATTATAATCTTCTAATTCTTCTCCCTGTGATTCTTTTTCCAGGACCAGTTTGATAACCTCGACAAGCACACACAATGGGGGATCGACTTCCTGGACAGATATGCAAAATTTGTGAAGGAGCGGCTGGAAATCGAACAGGCATATGCAAAGCAATTAAGGTAGTGCCCCATGCCCCTCCAACCACTCATCTGCTTGCTAAGAAACTAATCCACCAATAAAATATCCGTGTCCTGAAGTGACCTCCTCCGTAATCCACTGCGCATGACTGATGAACGTGTGAGAATGAAGTGATTCGTTTTGAACTCTTATTAAATCCTCTCAAATCCAGCTTTTGAGCCCGGCGGGTAAAAGTCAACTTTATGTTAATGGCGAGAAGCTTGTTTGAACTTAGGAAATGTGACTATTTATAGCAATGTTTGTTTGGAATTTCAGAATCAACCACAGTGGTCAAGTGTTTGTGAAGTGACGAAGCACTGGGCTAACCACAGTGGGCAGATCGTATATAAATAAACAGTGATGACAGCAGTGCAACCACGTCATTTGCACATTGTTGGAATGCCTTTATTCAGAAGAGCTTAGTTAATGTACACAGGATATACTTGCACCAAAGACCATACTAGCGGCCTTGGGTTTGAGATTATTATATAGGCCTACTGTTGCCTACTGGTCAAACCCAGGGCCTTGGCGATCCCCTGTGCGAATCACCTCGTCATCAACATCAGTAGCCTCAAACTGGTCTCAAGTGTGCGCATGATGAACTTGTGTCGGGACACTAGAGGTTCACAAGGAGAGTGAAATTGAGCTGCCGTGTGTAGTGTGTGGTGTGTGTGTGTGTGTGTGTGTGTGTGTGTGTGTGTGTGTGTGTGTGTGTGTGTGTGTGTGTGTGTGTGTGTGTGTGTGTGTGTGTGTGTGTGTGTGTGTGTGTGTGTGTGTGTGTGTGTGTGTGTGTGTGTGTGTGTGTGTGTGTGTGTGTGCGCGCGCGTGTGTGTTTCTCACCCGTTTGCTGACAGGTCATGGTATTGTGTTTCACGTGTGACCTTCATGCCATGTCTCCTGTGCTGGGAAAGACTCACTTTTTTCACAGACTCAGTTTTTTCCCCCCATACAACCTAAAGGGGCCCAGATATTTTGTTACACTAAGCTAATTTTGTGCTTGCTTGCTTCCTGTGACGCTTGTTTGTAGAACCAACCAACCACATATACAGCTATCCTCTTTTCTTTGGGACCAATTTAAACCACTTCCTCCAGACATAATACCATAATAGAGTGGGTTAAATGAAAATAACCTCCAGAAGATTAATCCTATTGTCATGTTGAACTGTAGAGGAGCTACCATTGAAATGAAAAGAGATGAGAAGATGATAAAACGGTAATGGTCTACCTCTAGCCGTGCTGTGGCATGTTTTGTTAAGGCCCAACTCAATTCTTCCTCCCCTCGTTCCGTATGAATGATCTATATGCCTCTAACTGGGGGACCAGTAAATGTTTTAACTGGTGTGAGCTTGTGCGTGTAAAAACCTGCGCTTCCTGTTTCATGTATGCGACTCCCTCTCCCCTGAGGTGTCAGTCGCGTTCCTCTCTCCCTGCCCCCCACCCAGAATGCAACGCTGTGTTGCCGCCGCCGCTGCAAGGCACAGGCAGATGAACGAGGAGCTCCAGCTGCGACCCGTCAGCCCCATGAGGCCTCTACCCCTTTCCTTCTCTCCCTCCCTCTCCCTCTCCCTCTCCCTCTCCCTCTCCCTCTCTCATTCTCTCTCTCCCTCTCTCCCTCTCTTTCATTCTCTAACTCTTACCCCCAGGGTCCCTCGGCTGCGTTGCCTGGTTACGGCGTTGAGCCCTCACCCCCCTTCTCAGAGTCCCTGTGGTAGAAGAGCTCCCCTCCTAAATCTACCTGACACACACACACATACATACATACATACACACACACACACACACACACACACACACACACACACAGTGCAGCCAGCAGAGCTACTCTAAACAGCAGTGGCATTTACCCACGTAGAGCACGTTTGCTTTACTGTCTGGGAATTCCAGTTTGAGGTCCTCAGCTGTTGGCAGTCGTGTGAACATGCAGGAATGTATCAGATTAGTCTTTAAAGAATACACTTCCTCTGCTGAAACAGCCATCTGAGAGGCATCTGAGAGGCAGGAAAGCACAAGTGCACATCAGCCCTTTTCATTTGTCCCATACAGGACATGCTCTAGCAGTTCATCTTAACCAGTCAGCTTTTGTTCCACTGCAGTAGAGTCCCATTTAATGCCTTTAAAGGTTTAGAAGATAATTCAAAGGGAAGTGCATCGGAGGAATTATACCAGTTTGGAAGAGTGTCTTACTCAGATGTATATAATATTCTATATATATTTTATCATATATAATATTATAATTGCTTTATGCTATATATTATATTATTGTATATTATAATTATTATTACAGTTAATCATTCCAGTAATCTCGTTTAGATGCCTTGATGATGGTTCTTTGTTATGCTCATGCGTTGACCATTATGGTTTTATTATGGTCATGCTGTGAATTTATTGCACCCGTAATTGAAAACACTGCAGTACGGTATGGTAATCTCTCAGCATTGATCTCAAGCTTCAGAAATGAGCCCGTCTGTCTCCTTACCTCCCCCAGGATGTTTATATGACCCCGTTTAATAAACCTGCTCTGGGGTGGTAGAACCGACCCTGATCTGGGGTGGTTGAACCGATCCGTTTAATAAACCTGCTCTGGGTTGGTAGAACCGACCCTGTTTAGTAAACCTGCTCTGGGTTGGTAGAACCGACCCTGTTTAGTAAACCTGCTCTGGGGTGGTAGAACCAACTCTATTTAATAAACCTGCTCTGGGGTGGTAGAACCGGCCCTGTTTAATAAGCTTGCTCCAACCCTGTTTAATAAACCTGTTCTGGGGTGGTAGAACCCGACCCTGTTTAATAAGCACCCAAATCTCTGCTCGTGTTCCTGAAGAGCACTCCAGACGGGTGTATCCCAAACCTAGAAGGGGGATGTGTTCCATTGACCTCATTCTACATTAACAGTACAGGGATGGTGGAGCCTGACGTTGTTATTGGAGCACGGTTGGGGGTTGAAATTGGGGGAGGGAGACGGAATTGCCTCTCCTCCCTGTGTGTCTAAACGCAGCCCTAGTCCTCAGGAGGCATCCTTTCTCATAGAAAACAGTTTTTTTGTGTTTTTGTCCTTATTTTCATTTTTGTGCAGTACGGTAAAAGGTGGTTGAGGCTTTGACCTACTTCTCGACTTCCATGTTTTTAGTCAAACATAAGGGAAACATGGTGGCATTCATGTGTGAAAAGAAGTCCTGTGGTGTTTGTTTCTTGTTCAGCATTGTGTTTTGTGGTTTGATAAGTGCTGAGGGCCAGTTTATGTTGTGTTTTTTGTTTTGGTTGCATTGTGTGTTGCAGTTGTTTTGTGTTCTGTTGTGTGTGTTGCAGTTGTGTTGTGTTATGCCCTGAAAATCTGTCCTTTCGTCCTTCACAGGAACCTGGTGAAGAAATACTGCCCGAAACGTTCCAAAGACGACGAGCCCAGGTATGCTCTCCTGTACTGCCCTCACTCTTCTCCACTCCTCCTGATGGCCCAGACCAATGACTGGAAAAAACAAAATCACCAACCTAAACCCAGTCAGTAGTGAAGCCACTGGAAGAAGCTAAACAATTGGGGAGATTTAACCAAATATAGATAAATTCTGACCAGGGGGCATGGTTTTAAAGACCTCAATAAACAGAGGGTAGCACTGTAGCTGCCTGGCTACTCTAGCTGTTGGCTGCAGCAACTCAAGCGGTAGAACCGATTGTTTCCGGGTATCTTTTTTTCGTACCTTTAGTACTCAGTGACTTGGAGAATCACTCTATGTAAAAAAAAAAATGTCTGGAGATTTCCTTTAATGTGTGGACTATGCCTCCAATTTTGCCAAAGAGGCTGACCAAAGTTGCCCTCATGTCCTCAAGTGACCCTCATGCCCACATATCTTCAGAACGTAAGTGCATGGCGCCATGACGTGCATGCTGTGCATGTTTACTGCAGTCATTGTCCCACACTACCTGCCTCTCCGACCGTCCCAATCTCAATGGCACCCATTTGCATCCCCACCAAAGGCCTTTGAGCCTCATGTGGACAGTCCCAGTGAGCACGCTCCCTCCGTGTCCAGTTTAGAGGAAGACATGTCTCCGCTGGTGGCCGAGACATCAATAAGCTCCTTTACACTTCTGATGGAGTATAATGATCTGTCAACGACAGCGGAGGCAGCAGCTGCCAAAACTGGCCATGGAGAGAGAGAGAGGGAGACTCTTTACAGCCTCCGGGCATGTTTTACCGTCGCCTGAGAGTCCAGGCAGAGGGGACGGAGGGGACCAGGGAGTGACCGCACCAAGCACCCGTCTCGCTAATGAATTGCATTAGACACGCACCATTTGAGCCTCTGTGTGCGCAGCCTAACGGGCATTCCTGGGCGCCAGAGCCCTCTGATGTGTGGGCAGGACCGTGGGAGGGAGAGACGACGGGGGCGGCCTTCAAGGGGATGGTGACGGGGGGGGTGTTGGCTCTGTGTGTGTGTGTGTGTGTGTGTGTGTGTGTGTGTGTGTGTGTGTGTGTGAGAGAGAATACTGTACGTGTATGTGTTTTATATGTTTTTGTGTTTATTCATGTTTATTCATTTAAGTGTGTGTTTGCGTGTGTGTGTGTCGGTTAGAGTCTGTGTATGTCCGTGTGTGTGTGTTGGTGAGAGTCTGCATGTGCGTGAGTGTGTGTGTGTACTGTATGTCTGTGTGTGAGTGTATGTATGTGTGTGTGTACTGTATGTCTGTGTGTGTGTGACTGTGGCTGTGGAGACCTCCCATGCCCCAGAGGGAATTTTCTAATAACGTGAGCTGAGCCTGACCGGGAGGATGGGCTGGTCTGTAGGCCTTTATAATCAACACTGACCTCAATTGTCAGCCACACAACCACACAGCCACACACACCTGCCCTCCTCCCCAGCAGCAGGTAGGGCTTTCACACACTCACTCTCACACACACACACACACACACACACACACACACACACACACACACACACACACACACACACACACACACACAGTATACATACATCACTACATACACACACACTGACACACCACAATATACCACACACACACACAGACACACACACACACACACACACACACACACACACACACTCACTCTCTACTCAAATCTACTTCATACATCGGTACTCTTTTTTCCCCTCTAGGTAACGGTGATGCATTAGATTTGCATTCATTAGATATGCATATTTTTTTTCCTTTGAATAGTGGATATTTTCTTTGTCAGTGTACATAACAGTGATAATCACTAGATCTCTTGTTAGAAGTTCTCATGAAAGATGGAAACATGCTTTGCCTGTGGTTTGCTGTGTTTGTCATGTTTTAGTGTAGCATGAAAAGCTGTCTAGATGTAGCTCTGCGGCTGGACCAAGCTGTGGTGGCCGTGCAAAGTATCCTCCAGGGGAACAGACAGCAGATGGCACAGTTAGGTGCAGACAGAGGGCCCAGGGCTGGAGAGGAGCTATCCAGCAGTTTACTCACTGTGCCTGAGTGCTGGAACTATCCAGCAGTTTACTCACTGTGCCTCAGTGCTGGAACTATCCAGCAGTTTACTCACTGTGCCTGAGTGCTGGAACTATCCAGCAGTTTACTCACTGTGCCTGAGTGCTAGAACTATCCAGCAGTCTGCTTAGTGTGCCTGAGTGCTGGTGGCTCTCATTTAGCAGAGAACTTTTCTGTGGGAGACAGTTTGTACTGTCTTAGATGATCTTCGATGACTCACAAGGCTTGGGTTTCCACAGACATGTAGTATCTGTACCGAAGGTCTCAGTAAATGTACAGTGATTTTATGAAGACTCACACACATATGCTTTCACACACTCACGGTTGTTGATATCTTGTGAAAGCATTTCATTTTGGACTTTGGCCTGTGTTGTGTTAATGGGGACTTTCATAACAAATGTATACAAGAAATATGTCCTCCTGCTTTTGAAGTCTTTTGTGAAAGATTCTGCTACAAGTAAACAGATGTATGCTCTGTTCATGAGTTTATTTACTGATGAAGTCCAGTACATGTCCAGGAATGTGTCCTGTTTGCAGGGGTGGGGTGGTAGAACCGACTTGTTTTGTAATGGTTTCTGGGGGGGTGGTAGAACCGACCCGTTCTGTAATGGTTTCTGGTGCAGGCATGTTCTGTTAATGGGGACTTTTGTCATCGATTTAGTCCATAATGTAGACTCTAGAGGGATATGTTCCGCTTCTGTTCTGGTCTCCGGCGTATGTATATGGGGTATTCGCTGGGTCTAAGAAAGTCAACAATTTAGTAATCTCAATTTTAGGCCTTGAAAAGTCTTAAATACATCCAGATTTTGCATACGAGGTCTTGAATTACAATTATTTATTCAATTGTTTGTATGTATGTATGTATGTATGTATGTAATGTATGTAATGTATGTATGTATGTATGTATGTATGTATGTATGTATGTATGAAAAATGCATTGGTGGCATTCATATTGTTTCAATGATTTGTAGTTCTTTCTTGAGGATACAGGTATTGGTACCCTACAATACAACTACAACTACTACTTAATTTTTAAATTTTTTGTTTCTTAATGTATGTCTTACATTTAAAAAAAAATCTTAGCAGGCTTTTCATAAATTATTCTGATTTCTGCCTACAGGTTCACATCCTGCATCTCCTTCTACTCTATCCTGAACGAGCTGAATGACTACGCAGGTCAGAGAGAGGTCGTTGCCGAGGAGATGGGACACAAGGTGTATGGTGAGCTGATGAAATACTCACAGGACCTTAAGTGTGAGAGGAAACATGTGAGTACACATCACAAATACACACTCATATGCCCACACAGATACTGTATATGCACACACGCATGGTTTAGTGTGTACACAGTTTAGGCCTTTGCTCCCATTGTGGTGAGCCTGACGTTGGTATTGTCAGTAATCCAGCTGTAGATGACCGTAGTGAATGGGAGGGTGTATAGGTCTGTAGAAGGTCTGTGATATATGGAGGGCTTTCAATGGATCAACAATCCTGTTGATGACATTCAGAGACAGGGAGCCACACAGACTGTACACATGTACGCACACACACACACACACATACAGTATGCCCACACAAATACACAAACATGCACACATATATGATCATACATACAGACACACTCACGCAAACAGACTCATGCAAACACACACATACATACACTCATATATACACACACACGCACACACACACACACATACAGTATGCCCACACAAATACACAAACATGCACACATATATGATCATACATACAGCCACACTCACGCAAACAGACTCATGCAAACACACACATACATACACTCATATATACACACACACACACACACACACACACACACACACTGCTCCACGCTCAACCAGAAGTTGTTTAAACTGTCAAGAGAAATTAGGGATGACTATTTTCCTCCTGGAACAGAGTGGTCTGGTTGAGTGGCCAAAACACACATTTAAAAGTACTTGGCCATGATTAATATGGTGACACAACTGTTAAAGCATTCTCCGGAAATTTTCAGATCCAGTCGGCCATTTTTTATGTTTGACTGTTATATGTTTCTCTGTGTATATGAGCATACTGGCCTGTGGCTGTCTGCATTTTTGTATTTATATTCTCTCTCTCTCTCTCTCTCTCTCTCTCCGTCTCTCTGTCTCTCTCTGTCTCTGTGTCTGTTTGTGTTTCACAGCATCTTCAGGAAGGCAGAAAGGCACAACAATATTTGGACCACTGTTGGAAACAGATGGACAGTGTGAGTAACTGAGAGGACTGCGTGTGTCACACACACACACACACACACACACACACACACACACACACACACACACACACACATAATTACTCATCCAAGCACAAACATAAGCTCACTCTCACTGTCACACACACACACACACAATCACACACACACACACATACACTCACAGTTAAATGTGTGATGCTATCTTCAGCTCTTGCCAGGTCTGGAGACCTATGAGCCATTTTGGAGCTGAGCACAGACACACATACACAGATACAAATCCATACACACACTTCACTATTACGCACACACACACTCACACACTCACACGCACACATACACTTACACACACACATTCACACACGTGAATGCGTGTGTGTGTGTGTGTTGCCGTGTCCTGCTCTGTCCGGCTCTGGAGACCCTGTGAGCCTCTCTACGGGCCCTAGCGTTAGCCTGGGCCAGCAGCAGCTGAATCTCCCATCAGACTCTGCCATGCTGTCATGCGTTAGGTATTCCTCTTTGTTGCTCCGCGCCGTGCTGCACTGTCACGTAATGCAGCACAGATGCTCTGGCAGCAGGGTAGCCCCACACTTTTATTTCTTTGCCCACCCCCCACCCGTACGCCATCCACTCTGTTAGTTGCCTGTTTATTTACGAACATTTTCTCCAGCTACTGCCCTGGTGCCAATGATCCAGTCCTCTGGTATGTCAGTGGTTAACTTGGGCTGTGTTCATGTTCTCTTGTTGGGTAACAATCTGGAAGTGAGGATCATCTTCTTTTGACACACACTGTCTGCATAGAAAGACATATAGGTAAACATACTCCTATATACAGTGCTGGCCAAAAGTATTGGCACCCATGCTAAAGTTGACTGAAAAGAGGAATATAAAATCATCTTTTGGAAATTGATCTTAATGCCTTATAAGTGAAAAATGAGGAAATATCTAACCTTTAAGGACACCAATTTTCTTAGTGAATGAATAATGTATCATAAATAAATAAATGTTCTTCCTAAAAAATACAGGGGTCATAAGTATTGACACCCCTATGTTAAATTTCCATAGAGACGGGCAGATTTGTATTTTTTTTAAAGGCCAGTTATTTCATGGATCCAGAATACTGTGCATCCTGATAAAGTTACCTTGGTTTTGAATTAAAATAGTATCATCATATACTTTTCATCATATTTGAGATATATTGGTAAGATTTCAGTTAGCCTATTAGCTGGTTTGATTTGCATTGAGCTCAATGAGCATCAAACCAGCTAATAGGCTAACTGAAATAACACCCATGCCAATCTCTAGGTATGGTGAAGGGTATGTGATGATGTGGGGCTATTTTAATTACACTCCTATACATATAGGTCTTGACGACATGTTACGTGTTTGTCTTCTAGAGCAAAAAGAAGTTTGAGCGGGAATGTAAAGAAGCCGAGAAATGCCAGCTGCTCTATGAGAGGCTGGACAACGACATCAACGCCACCAAGTCAGAAGTGGAGAAGGTGAGTGGCTGCAGTTCCTCTCTCTGCCACTAGTCCTGGGAGCAGCAGGTTTTTTAGTGTGGTAGTGCCAATTTCCAGCCGACATTGGAACGGATGGAGCAGACACGTACCAGAACCAGAATCAGACTTTTTGGTACTGAGCCCAGCTCAAATTTGGCAAACTGAGGGAAATGTTCTGGACTGACATATTTTCTTTGAACTTTTAAATTGGACCCTTTTTGTTTAAACATTCCAAGTGGAGCCAGGTCCAATTCCAGCTCCTTTATGAAATGTGTTGAAATGTGTGGGGTTCTAAAGCTCAGCCTGCGGTTCTTCTGCGGTTCCTCAGGCCAAGGCCCAGCTGTACCTTAGAACACACATGGCGGACGAGAGCAAGAACGAGTACGCCGCCCAGCTGCAGACTTTCAACCGCGAGCAATGGAAACACTTCAACTCGGCAATCCCACAGATCTTCAAGGTGCGCGACCTTCGACCCACCCCTCTCCTATGCCAATTACCTCAAACCTGTGTAAATCACTGCAGATTAGGATGATTTTCCTCTAAAAATGGTCTGATTTCCAGGTCAACTCTCTGTAATGTACGATCATCAGTGTCTGACCAAAATTAGTCTGAACAGGCAGTTTTTTTTTTTTGTAGGCAGTTGGAAGTTGTTGAAATTTCCTTGGTTAAAAAGGTAATCATTATCCTGAAAGCAACCGTACAGCATCCAAAATGCAACTGGGCATATCGACTGCAGCAGTTTCATTTGTCATTGGGATCCCCTTTTTCCATGGTTACCAAAGAAACATGCATCAACATTGTAGACTTTCAAAAGAGAAAAGCTGTGTTTTGTTTTAGACATATTTTGTCTCTGAGAGCAAAACGTGTCCACACACAGGGACTTTCCTTTTGCATTGCTTTGTGCAACTTTTTTGGAAAATTTAAAACATGATTTGTTGTGGCATTTTCAGTTTCTCTGTGTAAAGGACACATCTGTGAATCACTTGGTTTGATCTCTCTTTGCATCACCTTATATAACCTTGGCTTTTAAGAATTAAAAACAGAACTGGATGTTTTTCTTAGACATTTTTAGTTACCCCAGGTAATGAAGCATCTATGAAGTGCTGATTTTCCTAAATGAGAAGTGCTCCTCTTAAGTCTCCGTATACAACTCCAATTCTTAGAAATTAAAAAAAATAAAAGAACATCAATCTGTGACTTCCAGATGTTATTTATTCTTTAGACTCAGCGCATGTTTTCATCTCCTTTCATAGCCTTGGCTTTTATGAAATAAAGACACTTTGCTTTTTAAGGTATTTTGAGATGTCAATAACTCATCAC
Source organism: Alosa alosa (assembly GCF_017589495.1). Taxonomy (NCBI): domain Eukaryota; kingdom Metazoa; phylum Chordata; class Actinopteri; order Clupeiformes; family Clupeidae; genus Alosa; species Alosa alosa. The sequence goes on from NC_063197.1 coordinate 7,035,925, forward strand.
TGATTATTTGTGTCTCGACTCATGCTTTGTGTCCCCTCTGATGACTCGTGTCCCCTCTTGATGACTCGTGTCCCCTCTGGCCTTCCTCCCACAGAACCTACAGGACATGGACCAGCAGCGGACAGTGAAGCTGGGTGAGACGTACCGGAGCTTTGCCGAGGTGGAGCGCCGCGTCGTGCCCATCATCTCCAAGTGCCTGGAGGGAATGGTGTCGGCTGGAAAGGCCGTGGACGAGAGGAAGGTGAGCAATGATTGGGTGGAACGGAAGACACGTTGGAGTGGTTGGGGAGAGACATTGGGTTGGGGGAGCGGGAGTGGGTGGAGAGGGAGAGATGTTGGGGTGGGGAGGGAGAGTGGGTGGAAAGGGAGAGATATTGGGGTGGGTTGGTGGAGGGGGAGATGTTTGGGTGGGTTGGTGTAGTGGGAGATGTTTGGGTGGGTTGGTGGAGGGGGAGATGTTTGGGTGGGTTGGTGTAGTGGGAGATGTTCCAAGGGTGGTGGAGGGGAGATGCCTGGGTGGGTTGGTGTTGGGAGATGTTTGGGTGGGTTGGTGGAGGGGGAGATGTTTGGGTGGGTTGGTGGAGGGGAGATGTTTGGGTGGGTTGGTGGAGGGGGAGATGTTTGGGTGGGTTGGTGTAGTGGGAGATGTTTGGGTGGGTTGGTGGAGGGGGAGATGTTTGGGTGGGTTGGTGGAGGGGAGATGTTGGGGTGGGTTCGTGGAGGGGGAGATGTTGGGGTGGGTTGGTGGAGGGGGAGATGTTTGGGTGGTTTGAGATGTGAAGGAACATCTTGCCACATGTGCAGAGCAGGTGCTGGGAAGTCTTGCGAAGTGTAACAAGACCGTTTTAAACATTTTATCAAGGATGCATCCAGGATGTACTAATGGATAATCTTAACCTAAATGTTTGAATCTTAGTGCTTTTATTCTCCTAAGCTTGTTGGATGTCAAAAGTACACAAATCCAGGTGCAGGCACATAGATATATCTAGGTCTTTCCACCATAATATTTTGAGGTTTTTTTAGGTTTTTTTAGGTTTTTTATGTTTAGCTTTTACGTGATCATCTAGGATAATTGGCTGTATCCAAATCAATGGCTCCAGCCCTGGATGCATGTTTGGCTGTTTATAAGGCTGTTGTGTTGCAGGCCTGCTACGGCAGTCAGAATGGTCCATCTCGATATTTATTCATTTATGCATTTAGCTGATGCTTTTATCCATAGCGACTTACATATGTCTATTGTAGGGGCCAGTCTCCCTGGTGCAATTCGGGATTAAGTGCCTAGCTCAAGGATGCTACGGTGGCAGTCCGGAATCGAACCCATGACTACTGCATGCTAGCCAAGTTCCTTAGCCACTACTCTACCAATATATATACATACACTACCACCTCCCTATATGGATGGAGACCATTGAGCTCAGATGCAGAGACATGACTGGTTTGTCCAGCTATAGAGGGCGTGATGATGTGCTTTTCCTGAGACGTCAGTGCAGCTGCTCGGTGACCTCCATAGAGCCCGACCCAGACGCTGCGCCCGGGCTCACACTCCCTAGACGCTCCTAAAGAGCTTCTCCCCCTGTCCTGAGTCCTGGTCACTGGCTCTACGTCTGCCTGACCTCAGCAACACTCATTCAGCCAACCCGCCCACAGCAGATGCAGTGACCACAGCTGTTTTCCAATCACAATGTGTTCTTAATGTCTTTGACTTAATGCTGTTGTTTTTGTTATTGTTTTGTCATTATTTGTTTGTTTCATTTGTTTTGGTGTACAGCAAAACATAATACAAACCTATAGCCACCCACCCAGTGCTAGGACAAAGGTTGAGTTGTCTGAATTAGACCGTATCTGAGGAGAAGAAAACTCACTGATGAGATGATATTCCTCTCAGTCTAATGAAGTCTAGGGTGGAGTCAGTGTGGGATTTGTTCATCTTGTGTGTTTAAGGAGCTCCCAGAGTTGGTGGGAGCACTTTTCCTAATAACTGTATCCTAACTCTTCCCCAGAGAATGTTCCACATTCATAGCCTGTGTTAGCCATGGTCATTATTTCAAATGAATGTCTGAATGTCTAAATCCACTGTAATGATTTTCTCTCTTTGTTGTTTTTCGGTTTGGTCTGGTTGGTTTTGTTGTTTAAGGATTCAACCATCGTGGTGGAGTCCTTTAAGTCCGGCTTCGAGCCTCCGGGCGACTTCCCCTTCGAGGACTTCAGCCAGAACATCCAGCGCACCGGGTCGGACGGAACCATCGGCACGCCCAAGAACGAGGGCGGCAAACCCGACCCCAAACACTCAATAAGCAAAGCCAAGAACAAGCTCTGGCTCTTTGGTAAAAAACCAAAGGTGAGTCTTGTCTTGTCTTGAGGGGTGTCTTCTCACCCAGATGGGTCCAAAACAGTGTCAGAATAATGCTGTGTTTTTTTTGCCATACACAGCACCTTGAAGTGGGATTCACACAGTGAAGCATAACACACACCAACCCTAAAGTACTTTGACCATCTCTGGCTGTCTGTGCTCTTGTCTCTGTTAATGAGTAACGTGCAGGATCCCCAGTGACGAGTCCACCTGCTGCTTTTGTGGCGCAGTGTTTGACCGGTTGTTGTGTTTCTAATGACCGGTTGTTGTGTTTCTAATGACCGGTTGTTGTGTTGGTAATCGCCGCTTGATTGTGTTTCCCTTTGCCATGGCTGGGAAATGAATCTCGCACATCACAGCTTTGTTAAGCCAGGCGTTGGAGAGAATTTCAGTAAACACACACAAACACACACACACACACAACACACACACACACACACACCGGCACAGCACGCCACTTTATTTGACCTTTTATTTGTCCAACGTGCCGCAGCAGCGGCGGTGGGGAAGTGGCGAAGCGGTGATTGCTCGTTGACCCGCCCTTGTTGTGTTGTGTTGTGTTCTGTTGTGTGTCCCAGCTGCCCCCTCCGTCCCCTCCCCCCGCCCCTCCCTGCCCCTCCTGCCCCTCACTCCCCTCCCGCCCCTCACTCCAGACCCCGCGGGTCCCCACGGAGCGCCTGGTGCAGCGCCTCACAGACATGAGGTCACTCAGGCCCAAGGTGCCCACACTCAGGGCCCTGAGGAGAGGGGTAAGAGTGTGCCGTGCCGTGCCATGCTATGGGCGTGGGCCTGACTCCTGGCCCAGATCCGGCCCACATGTGGGCCACGATTGAACCGGATCGGCTTGAGAGTCAGATGCAGTCTGGATTTGCAGTGATTCCTTCCTTCCTCCTTTATCCTTTCCTCTCTCTCTCTTCTGCTGTGTGACACCAACGCAGGGTTGCTGCCACACTGCTTGAGCGCTAAACGAATGCTGATGATGAATGCTGTGTGTGTGCGTGTGTGTGCATGCGTGTGCGTGTGCGTGCGTGTGTGTGTGTGTGTGTGTGTGTGTGTGTTCATAGCAGAGTCCGAGATGGGGTTTGGGGCTGGGAGTGGTGTTGTGTTGGTACTGCGTTATCCGCCGCTGTGGTTCTCTATAAACTTCTCACAGTTTCCACAGCGTTTGCCCCATTGAAAGCCAATGCTCTGTACGATCATGTGCCTGTTTACCTTCGCCTTGTGCCAACCATGTGACAGTCAGTCATAGATTTAATAGATCCAAAGTAACAACTTCACCCCCCAACCTCCACAGTAGTGTTATATAGTGTGTGTGTGTGTGTGTGTGTGTGTGTGTGCAGTTGTTGATGAAATGAAATGGGATGAAATGTTTTGTGTTTTTGTTTCTCTTTTCGTTTGCCTGCTCTCGGCCACACACACACACACACACACCCACACACTGCCTCTGCAGTGGTCACTGAAGCTGGTGAGTAGTGTGACGTTTGCGGAGAGTAGCCAGTATTTCTAGAATATTCTTAGAGCAGTGACCCCCCCCTCCCTCCCTCCCTTCACTGTGTGCTCTTTAGATGCACTTCACCCTGTTTTATGAGAGGACTCTGTGGTCGGTGTGCTTTTTAATATGTGCAGATTTCCCTCTCAGTTAGTCTGACCCATAGTCTGGTTTGATGGACAGCTCAACATGTGTTTATCATCTTTGAGTCGTATGTGACCCACTATGCATTTCCCCTGTTTATTTTTGGTTTCATCCTATGGTTATGTCACGTTCCAGACTTTGGGAAAGACATCTGTAGCTACATGTGCTTGTCTGTGTGTGTGTGTGTGTGGTGTGTGGTGTGTGGTGTGTGTGTGTGTGTGTGGTGTGTGTGTGTGTGTGTGTGTGTGTGTGTGTGTGTTTTCAATCTGTTCATTGGCACATTTATGGGAAATGAGCTCACTTCTCACATGTGTTTGTGTGTGTGTGTGTGTGTGTGTTTGTGTTCGTTTCACAGGCTCCGACGCTGGAAGACTTCAGCCACCTGCCCCCCGAACAGAGACGCAAGAAGCTGCAGCAGAGGATCGAGGAGCTCAACAAAGAACTGCAAAAAGAAGTCGACCAAAGGTAGACATCTGTACCATCCAAGGAGAACTAGCACTCTCCTGTATTCCGCCATCTGTGTAGGTGACTGTAGTGTAAATGTCCCTGTGTGTACAGTATGTGTGTTAATGTAATCTTCATGTCTGCTTGCATGTGTGTGTGTGTGTGTGTGTGTGTGTGTGTGTGTGTGTGTGTGTGTGTGAATGAATGTAATCTAAATGTGCATGTGTATGAATGTGATCTATATGACTGTGTGTGTGTATTTGTGTGTTTGTACTTGCATATCTGTTCTCATATAGTTTGTGTGTTTGTGTGTGACAGAGACGCACTAAACAAGATGAAGGACGTGTATGAGAAGAACCCACAGATGGGTGACCCCAGCAGTCTGCAGCCCAAGATCTCGGAGACCATGTGCACTATGGAGCGACTGCGCTCTGAGATCCACAAAAATGAGGTAATGCTCCCCAATGACGTCTCCCCAGGTCTTGGTCTTATAAGGCAATTCCTCCCAAAACACACACACACACACACACACACACTACGTAGCACACATCAGCCACACACAAACAGTAGTGTAGCAGAGAGCTGCTCACTAGCACCACCTAGTGGGGGCTGTGTGACGTGTGTGGCTTATGGAATTCTTGTGAGTGTGTCTCACAGGATGTGAGTCAGGATTGAGCTGGACGTTGAATAGAGCCTGAGGGTTTGTCATGGGATAATGTTGGATTTTTTCTCCTTGTGTGTTTGCTCACCCACACACACACACACACACACACACACACACACACGCAGAGCTGGTTGTCGGAGGTGGAGGGGAAGCAGAGCTCCCGCAGTGACCGCCGGCCCAGTGCAGATGTGAACCATCATGCGCCTCACGGGAGAGAGAGGTACGAGAAAACGCACACACACACACACAGACACACACACACACACACACACACACACACACACACACACACACACACACACACACACACACACACACACACACACACACACACACACACACACACACACACACACACACACACTTGCATGACCACAGTCCCACCACAGGAGTCTCTTAGCCATATGGCTTTGTACTCGACTAACATTAGTATTGTACACTATAATACACTGCCTCTCATTGCTCATAACCAACCAGTCCTTTTTTATAACACTAGGTAGTGTTAATCATTAGTTTGTTTAATGCCATGGATCTCTGAGTTGTTAGAAGTAATACCCTGCAAAAGTGAGTGAATCCTCTCGGCTCATGTCTGACAGGTGCCATGCATGAGTAGCATCTCTTCTCATATCTCTTCCGGCTGCTTCAGGCCTGCTTTCTAATGTAATGTACTGTAATTTACTGTATTGCTATTTATCAGCTAAATAAGATTAGCATTCAGTTAATGGAGTCATACTGATGCACTCAGTCAGTACCGGTAAGTTGGACCAAGGAAACTTGGTCACAGAACAGGCTAACGTCGTCCTCCTCACGTCCTCCTACTCACAGTCCACCAACAGTTTTTTGTAGACATCTTCATATAGGAAAATTGAGCTTTGAGAGGTGAGCTGTTTTCAAATTCTTTGAACAGAGGCAAACAAGTCGAACACGTCGAAGTTCAAGGCAAACACGTGTTTCTTTGAACTGTTAAATGTGAATGTTTTTGTGTAAACATTTTTCCAAGTTGGTCAATTTCAACAACAACCCCTTGGTCCATGTATGAGAACTAACTCCTCAGATCATTTGGGAGCGCTTGCAAGCGCTCACGCCAAAACAAACAAAAAACTGTTTGCAAACAGTAGCGGACATTTTCCTTTGTGAATTTGAACCCACGTCAGGCTTTCGACTCTTAAGGTGATGATCCATGAGGCAACTGTTTGAGCAATGTTAAAGGGCAACTACATAACTGGTTCCATGTGTTCTGATTGAATGATCATGACAGTTTGCCTACTAATTAAGAAAGAAATGTTGCCCAGTGTCAATATGGATATGCTAGAACCGCAATACTCAGGAACACTGCCCAGCAACAGTGCTCCAAAAGCTGCCTCATGCATCATCAGAATAAGAGTTCAGAGGTTCAGATGCTCTATGAGCCTTGTTGACACTGACATTAAAAATACCAGTTGGGTAAAGTGTGTGTGTGTGTGTGTGTGTGTGTGTGTGTGTGTGTGTGTGTGTTTTAGCCCCGAGGGTAGTTACACAGATGACCCCAGTCAGGAGCACCGCAGCCCCCCTCAGCCGGACCCCCACGAGTTTGACGACGAGTTTGATGATGATGACCCACTACCAGCCATTGGCCACTGCAAAGCACTCTATGCATTTGATGGTAAAAACATAAAAAGTGTGTGTGTGTGTGTACGTACGCCCACTCAGTTCACATACATATCACTTACACACCAACCAGCACACACTGTTCTCTGTATACACACACACACACACAACACACACACACACACACACACACACACATATACACTTACAGATACAACAGACCAAAAATTCATTATGGATGCCTTAGAGACTTTAGATTTTCATCACTAGGGCACTGTGCAGAAGGCAGTTTTAATGCCTTTTGTATTGTGTGTGTATATATATATATATATATATATATATATATATATATATATATATATATATATATATATATATATACTGTACATCAGATATTATTTGGTGTTATGCTTGGTGTTTGTGTTTTTTATGGATATTTGATACCCTGTAACCCTGTAAAAGTGAAGCGTCATAGAAATGGTTATCTTTGTCTTAGTGAAGCGTCATAGAAATGGTCATCTTTGTCTTAGTCATAGAAATGGTTATCTTTGTCTTAGTGAAGCGTCATAGAAATGGTCATCTTTGTCTTAGTCTTGACAAGTTGCTGAATGTCACACAAGATGGCGCTCTGACATAGTCACCCTCGGGTTTACTCTGTGCTGTTTTCCCTTCCTCTATCTCTCTCTCTGTCTCTCTCTATTTCTCTCTCTCTCTCTGTCTATCTATGTCTATCTCTCTCTCTTTCTCTCTCTCTCTCTCTGTTTCTCTATGTCTATCTCTCTCTCTGTCTCTCTCTCTCTCCCTCTCTCTCTCTCTCTCTCGCTGTGTGTCCAGGTGCAAACGAGGGCACGCTGGTGATGAAGGAGGACGAAGTGTTGTATGTGATCGAGGAGGACAAGGGCGACGGCTGGACGCGTGCGCGCAAGCAGAGCGGTGAGGAGGGCTACGTGCCCTCCTCCTATGTGGACATCACGCTCGAGAAGAACAGCAAAGGTGCCGTCACCTACATATGACATCACACATATGACTTCAGCGTGCAACCACCCCCTCCCCATCCCCCACCCCCGATCATCCTCACCATGTTGGGCCCAACAAAGGCTTAGGGTCTTGTGGATTGGCCTCGCAGTTGTTCACTGTGTGAGCGAAGGGACAAACACGTTTCGTAGCGATGACTAAACTGGACCTGCATGCGTCCAGTGCTGTAGAGACTGACCCCTCCGTATTCCTGGAAGGGAGGATGTCTATGATAGCAAAAACTGCATGGTCCACAAGAACTCCGATAGAGTGTCTGATCATTTTTATCCATGACGTTTGACGTGATTTTAAATGTACCTTTTTAAAATCTGTCCATAAAATGCATTTGGTTGATTCTGGAGTTGGAAGTGGAGCTCTTTTCAGATCAAACTTGTATATAAAAACTCATAGGATGTTTGTTTGTTTTTTGTTCTTTTTGTTCTTACTGTATACATTTATTTGTCTCAATATTTCCAGATATTTGTCTTCTCACCGGGGTACCTTGATTCTTTATCTTTCGTACTGTCTATCAGCTAGGCAAACATTGATGCAGTATAATGTCCTCAATTGAATGACCAGCTGACCCAGGTTCATCTTACCTGCTTTGAGGATATAAGGATTTATCTCAAAATGGGCTCGTCCCGGTCCAAAAGTAATATTTAATTGAAGTTTTTGTGGGGATTCAAACACTGATGCTCCCCTGTTTGTGCCCAAAGCAGAGACACGTCAGCCTTAACTGCAGTCCTGCACTCTCTGCAGAACGTAGCGTACTGTAGCTGTGAGCTCCTCTTGTGACAGGTTGGTGAGGAACTGCTGGTTGGCACGTGCCCTGGCACGCACAGATGGACATTGTGCGATGACAGGTGGCACATGGGGGACTCCCTGTGTGACGAGTTCTGTTCAGGGGGGTGTCACTTCAATCTCCTGTGTCTTCTCTCTCTCTTTCTCTCTCCCTTTCACTCACTCCTTCTGTATGTCTGCCTTTTCTCTTCTTTCTTTTCTTTTATTCTTTTCTTTTTCTTTTCAGTCTTCTCTCCCTCCTGTTTCTCTTCCTATCTATTTCTTTCCCTATTCTCTCTTTCTTTCTCTTTTTCTTCCTGTCTCCTATCTCTCTCTCCTTCCCTCCCTCCCCTCCTCCTTTCTTCTTCCTCTCTCTCTCTCTCTCTATTCTGCTCAATGGGTCAGTAACTGGTTCTCTCTTCTCTCCTCTGTGTATGTGTGTGCGCGTGTGTGTGTGTGTGTGTGTGTGTGTGTGTGTGTGTGTGACTGACTCCAGGTTCCTGAGTGGAGGTGGTGGGGTGTGTGTTGGTGAGGCATTTTGGTGGAGGGCGCACACGGCTCTCGCTCTTTAAGGGGGGTGGGGTGGGTTGAGGGGGGTTGAAGGAGCGTTGGCAGGACGAAGGAGTGGGGTGGACGATGATGAGAGGACAGGGAAGAGGTAGCAGAGGAAAGAAAGCCCCTTAGACAAGCAGGAAGCATGTTTGCATGCAAATCCATCTTTCACTTTGACCATCCACCCTTCCATTCCTCTAGCAGCACCAGAGACGTCTAGAGAGAGAGAGAGAAAGAAAAGAAAGAAAGAAAGAAAGAAAGAAAGAAAAAAAAGAAAGATGGAAGAGAGCAAGAAACAAAAGAACTGGGGTGGGAAGGGGATGGGGGTGTTTTCTTAAAGCTCCAGGTAGGAAAGAATCAGAGTCGTCATAAATCATCCTTTGCAAAGTCCAGCATGCATTGCTCTTCATCTCCTCTCCAGTGAATGCGTCTGGCCCCCCGGCCATCCATGGCGTCCTCCAATAACAGCCTGCCTTATAGCTTTTATCTGCTGCAGCCTCCCCCTGTGTCCAGCCCACGCTGGGGGTGAGATACCAGCCGTCCTGCCTCTGCCATTCTGTATGCTCACTGTGTCTTCCTCTGCTCGTGCCTGAACACTGTGTCTCTTTTACCCCGCAACCCTCCCAGACAACTCTGTCTGGGCATCTCCAGGTCCACTCCTGTCCACTCATGTTTTCTCATGTCATGACTCTTCCTCTTTTCCTTTCTCTTGTCATGAATGCTTTGGTCATGTTTTAGTTTTTTCTTATGTTACTGTTGACCCGTTGCCTTGCCGACGCCACCATCTTGAATGTTAACACCATGTCATGTAACCCCACGCCATCGCATCGCATCGCATCGCATCTTTGCTGTTCACCAGACGCTCCTGAGTCTCTAGAAGCAGATCAGGAGAGCAGTAGCCACTGCTGACCCCAAAACACCCCCCTCTCCCTTCTCCAACCCCACCTCCCCCTCACTGCGCCAGTGCTGCAACCAGTGGAGGACTTCTGCAGTACCATCCCACACCACCAGAGGGTGCTCCAACACCGAGCAGCAGCAGCAGCAGCACCAGCACCAGGTGGTCTGGAGGTCCTCAAGCGTGGATGATGGAGAACTCCCAGTCCCCTTCCTCTCCACACAAAGAGAGCGCTGACCGCAGATCCACACTGACCAACACAACACCACTGTCTACAGCCCAGCCCAGCCCAGCCCAGCCCAACCAAGCTCAGCCTAGTGCCTTGATGTTGTCCTAACCATGTTCAAATGGATGAGGTGTGGAGTGAATATCAGTCCATCTCTTGCTCCACTCCTCACCACGAGGGCGGGGGGGGGGGGGGGTTTCAGGTAGGGGGAGATGGAATGTTGTCACCCGTGCTCCCTCCCCCAACCATGCCCTATGTTTGGTGCCCCCTGCTGGCGAATGGCAGAGAAGCCCTTCCCATCTCTTTTCAACTCTTGCAATATCACAGGTGCTTGGCAGATATAAACACACACACACACACAGACACACACACTGGTGCTCACGACTGCTTCCCCAAACCAGTGAACCGCAATCATCAGAATAATATACATATTTTCTAAAGTGTCTGTTTATCGTGAATGTGATCATTTTTTTGTTATTTTTTGTTATTGTTTTGAAATCTGCATACACAACTCATGCATATGTGCACAGCAAGGTCGCCGTGCTTATGCCTGTAAGGTATGTTTGATTTGCCTACTCTGATTTTATACATTACGGAAATCATTTTTAACCTTCTCTCATTCCATACTGAATGTGTTTTTTATCTTCATGACTTTTTAAATGGGGGGGAGGGGTGCAATAAGCAAGCATTTTTCACCTCTCATGATTGTGCTGTTAGCCCATTGTAACCATGCTCTTCTGACTAGAGACCTGGTCTTGACTAATGCACTTTTTTACCCTATAGCATTTGAAATAATAATGAATAAATTAATGAATGATGTCGTTCCTTTATGCTACCTTTTTATTGCTTCTTTCCTTTTGTAAAAATGTACAGTCCAGGCAGCAGTGACCACTATGGTATGGGATGTCTTGAAAAGAGGAATAAATATTTCAGCTTCCTCCCCGTCCCTTGTTTTGACCCTTTTGATACTCTATGCTGTGGATACTTTTGGGAAAGGACGTTTAAAAAGAGACGCTTGTATTTAAAAGATTTCAAACTGAATAGCCCCCACTGCTGCCCGTTACGGTCTCCGGAGACAGAGGAGTGTGTTGGATGCAGCAGGTTGTTGGATCCCACACAGAGCAACCCAGTCTCAGCTGGATCCCTCAGACTTAGATTCAAATCTCAGCCTGATCCAGCTGACTGTATGGTTCATCTGGACTGGATCTGGCCGATATACACCATGTGAGTCAGATCTGGTAGATTCGCAACAGATCTGCTTTGAATTTCCAGCAGATTCACACCAAATCTGCTTTGAATTTCCAGCAGATTCACACCAAATCTGCTTTGAATTTCCTGCAGATTCACACCAGATCTAGGGGTGTGACCTCTAAACAGACAGCTCTGAAGCTGATGACTTACAAGAAAACGTCTTGAGCACTGTTGCTGGGCAGTGTTTCTTGAGTATTGTTGTTCAGAAACATTCCCATTAAACCTTGTTTTCTGGAAAACTTTTATCATCAATAGGCAAATTGTCCTAATCATCCAGAACACATGGAACTGGTTATGTGGTTGCCCAGCAACATTGCTCAAAATGTGGCCCTATGTGTCATCACCTTGAGAGGTTCCCCCTGCTGGTGGCCTGGTCCTGGCTGTGTCCGTTCAGGATTTTCAGACTCAGGCGTCTGGAGGATTCCGTCCACTGTACGCTGTACTTCTTCTCCAGACAGCGCAGGGGCGGCTCCTCTGACCTGGCTGACCTTTGACCTTTTCAATGAATATTGAAAACTGACACATCTCCTATCCTTTCCTACCCTTCTTTCTCATGGCATCAGGATTGTTTTGTTTATGTTGAATGTGAAGCTGCTGATGGATGTGTAAAAGGTGTTTGTATGTGTGTGTGTTATGGATTTCTTATGAAAAGCTTTTCTGGGGCCTTTTTTATTTCTTAAAATGGAGTCTAATAGTGGAGACCTTGTCTTGGGTAGCAATCATCACTACTGTGATTGTGATTCAGCCACTGTTGGTTGGTTCCTGGCAAGGTTACTTTTGGTGGCTCGTGCCTGTTATTTTGGCGTAAGTCAGATAGACTACAGACAGTATTTAGCGACTTCAGTGTCGTGCAGGTTGACTTGGTTAATACATCCAGTTAAGTGTTGACATACATTTCACACAACCCGACTGTACCAGAGTGCATTAAGGTGGTAATCCAGTGCTGTCTCATTGTAAAAAAACCTGACTTATAATCACTCCTTGTGTTTGTTTTTACCAAACTTCTTTTCAAGAACAAGTTGCTGCAGGTGTGGAGAAAGTAGTGGTTTGTGAAAGTAGGTTACTGTTGCCCCTTACTCTGGCATCTCATTCTGGATGTGTATATTCTAACAATGATGCCCCTTTGAGCAGAGGCTGTAGTGCTCCAGGTTAGATACCATGCTTCATGTAAAACACTAACTAATCCTGCAGAGGGCGCTCTTGTGACAAGAGCCATGCTGGTATACAACTATTAATATCATCACCATCTTAATTAGACAAATTCATCAATGGATTTAAACAGCAGTAACAGGCCATTTTCACCATCATCGAGCATTGTGCATATCTAAACAACTCATCGATGCATTGTAACTATTATCTTACTGATTCTACTTGTATGTACTGTTCCCTTACCAAACCACTTTGAGAGGCCTGTCACCCAGTCACACTCGACCTCTGGGAACAGGATCATCACCCCCGGTGGACAGACCAACTTTGACAACCGCATCTCGGACCACCGACGACCATGTTTTTTTGTAGTTGATGTTGAAATGTTCTGAAATTCAGTTGGATGGCAGTACTTCCATTATCTGTGCTCTCGTGGGCATGTTTCCTTATACGTTTTAATGTTGTGACACATGCCATTCATCCTGTTCTCTTTCAATACATTGTTCTAATAAATTGTACCTAAAAGTCTGAGTCCTATTCCTTCTTTGCCACACCGCAACTTCTGTCAGCCATGTAATCTTTACGGTGCTATCTCAGCATTCTCATGTATGGATTATTTATTTATACAATAGAGTAAAGCACACACTGTTCTTCAAAATCGTTATGAATTCTGCTTTTCTCTTGGTCATGTTTTACAAAGCATCTGTCTGGTGATTTCGAGCGACAAAACTAAATCCACCAATCAGTTGTTCACCTAGTTTATTACCAAATGCGTTTTGGAACATATGGCTTTGCAACAGGATTTTAAGAAGGAACCTCCTGAACATTAGAAGGATATAGGAGTTAAAAAGTAGTTTTATTTAAACCTCTGTTGATCTATTCATGTCGCAATACTCCATATAAAGATATTAAAATTATTACGAGGCTCTATTTACAAGTCAATAATATTAAAAAGGAAATATATTACAGCCTTGCATTAACATGCTTACGTTATTAACCAACATATTTACACCTTTGTATGTGAGGTCGACACAACCTACTGAAGCACAGCAAACACCAGATGAATATTTCATTTCACTGGTGAAACACGAAAGTTAATGTGCAAACAGTACTCTTCAAAACCTGCAGAGAAGACTGCTGAGGGAAAAAAAGCAGAATTGCACCAGGAATCCAGTGGGTTTTTCTAGCAGGCTTAGGCCTCGCTTTAGCGCTTTGTATCCATGTCCATTTGGTTTCTTTAGTATAGTCATGCGCTCACCTGCCTGTTTCTGTACTACCCCTTCTTAAGAGGCTAATACTACTACGTTCTTGGCATTAAAATTGCTGTGTTCAACACATCAACACTGAGATACAACATCCATACCAGAGTTCCATTTTTACATGAACACTTTTCAAAAGTCCAGTCCTCAGAGGATCTGGAAGATTCCTGTCCCATGTAGAGTCCAGGTCTGCTCCAGGTCCACTCATCAAGTGGTGTTCCACTACTCTTCTACTAGAGGTGCGTAGAGTCCTTTGTAACACCAGGCTTTTGATGAAGTGGTGTTTTGCTGCTCTTCAACTCAGCTGTGCCTTGGCAACAACTGCCTCTCATCACCCATCTGTTCAGACGTAGATCGAGACCAAGTCTCCTGAACACTGTACAAACACACATGTGAGTCTATGTCCAGAGGCATTCTGGGAAAAGTGCACCTCCATCAGCCTCCATGTGAATAGAGACCTGAGGCTGGTCTGTCCTTCCGTGAGCCTGGCCTTAATTACCGAATCAACGTCCATTTATAGGCCACAATAAACTGTTCATTAGCAGACGTATAAAGTCCAGTTGCAGTCCGCATGGGACCGACCAGAGCGATTAGAGCTCCGTGTGTTTGACCGGCGGCTCCAGCTTTCTGGACAGGGCCGTGAGAATGAGGTTGAACTTGTCGTAGCGCTCAGCCTGGTTGACGGCCGCACCCCGGCTGCCCCAGAGCAGACGCAGCTGGAAGTCCGTCCTGAAGATCTCCAGCAGGTCTGCGTCCGCCTGGAAGTCTACGAAGGAGGAGGGGGAGGGAGGAAGGAAGGAAGGACAAGCCAGGTCAGGAGGGGTCCAGTTGAGTTCAGCCAGCTTAATTTGGTTTTTAATTTCCCTTCTGTGTTTGCATGCATAAGAGTGTTACCTTAAATCACATGCTTGATTGTGTGTGTGTGTGTGTGTGTGAGTGAGTTTGCATGCATAAGCTCCTTACCTTGCAGCACTTTCTTTGCATTGGCGGTGTAGAAGTCTGCATTGTGTGCCATGGCGCGCGCCTCCTCTAGGTGGCGCAGCATGATCTCGCAGCCCTGGTCGTTGCTCTCCCACAGCTCCATGCCCTCAAAGGCCACGGCCGGACGCTCCATCAGGGTCAGCAGAGGCAACAGCAGGGGGACGGTGGTGCTGCTCAGGGGCACGTCCACTACGAAAGGGCAAGAAGGAGAGAGAGGGGCAGATGGTTGGAGGAGGATGGACAGAGATGGAAAGATGGATTATATTTCTTTTATTCCTATATTTTTGTTTTTACTACTGCTCCATTTCCAATATTTTTCCATTTTTATGTACTACACTTTGTTGTGTGGTTTGTCTGCCAAGTGCATTGCTTTGGCAATACGGTTAAAGAGTCTTGCATGCCAGTGAAGTTTTAATTTCGAGAGAAAGTGAGGTGGAAAACAGACAGAGTGGCACAACCAGAAGAGAGAAATAAAGACAGGGAGAGAAAGAAGTGAGGAGGGAGGGACAGACAGGAAGAAGAAGTGAGGAGGAGAGATGGGGGAGAGGAGAGAGAAGAAGAAAGAGACAGAAAGAAGATGGAGAGACACATCACAGAGATGGAGGGAGGGCAAATGATGGAGATGGACAGACAGAAAGAGAGAGAGCGTTTGGAGGGTCAGATCAGATGTTTATTTGGGGACCCTTTCAACTGTTGCTCATTACATGATGTCATCGTATCAGACAGCAATAGCAACCGAGCTCCACAACTATGACTGTTCTTTCCAGCATGGCAGCTTCAAACACTTGAAGAGAAAAGCCACACTAAGAATAGACAGTGATGCCATTCTTGGCAGGGTCACTGAAATCCACCCTGTTCCTGTTTTCAGAGTGCAACACACCCTGCTTTATTTCACTATGCCTGACCTCTTGCGTAAGAAACAATCTCTGGCTCTGTTTATGGTGAGGCTCTGTTACCTAATGAATGTTTTGAGTTTCAAGGGGTCTAGAGTTACCATCATGCACTGTACATAGTAGGCAACTTGGATATCGAGCTGCACGGGCTATTTTCCAGTTCTCTAAAAGCATGTCATACTGTATGTTGGCTATTTTTGCCTTCTGCCCTCTGGTGTGACGCTGGAGCAGCGCTAACTCACCAGTGCCCTCGTACAGGCCTTTGTAGAACGGCTTGAGAGACTTCTCATAGATGATGGCCATCTGAGTGTACTTCCTCCTCAGGATGGTCCACGTGTGGTCCAGCCTTGTGATCTGTGAAGAGGGAAGAGGTAGAAAGAAACGAAGAGAGCGCAGGAGAGGGAGAGAGAGAAAGAGAAAGAGAGAGGGATAAGAAAATGAGGGTCAAAACAGAGTGGGTGCAGTCTTAGTGAATTCCTCTGTTCACAAACAAAAGGCCAAAAGCGTGTGTGTTGTGAGATCCGGCGCGGTGCATGGCTGCTACCTGGGGCATGTCCAGGGCCTTCATTATGGAGGAGAAGGCAAACAGGTCCCCCATGGCGTCCTTCAGCTCCAGGGCCACCAGGATGATGCGGTTGAGGGTGGCGGCTCGCTCCTCCAGGCTTCCTGTGCAGCCCAGGATGTCGACGGCTACTGCTATAGCCATGGTGTGGTGCCTAGGAGCCAGGGGACAGAGAGAATCTTTTCATTTCAAAAATCCTTTTACAGTCATTAAAAACCTACCAACAGAGAGAGAGAGAGGCAGAAAGAAAGAAAGAAAGGGGTAAGAGAGGGAGTGGGGGTAGAGAGAGATTCTAATGACTTCACACATTAAGATCGTCTGATCCCCTACACCATATTTGTGTGACTCGTTCTACTTAATGGCTTCGGTAATGAAGGTCAGGGGAAGTTGTATGCCATTGTTCCTGTAATCAGGGCTGGATAAAACTAGAATTCTCTCTGTCTCCTTCTCTGCTCTCTCCTTCTCTCCTCTCTCCTGGAACAGTCCAAAGCAGCTTATTGTTGAGCTCTGTTGTTCTGAAGGGCAGACCACTCAGTTATGTGTCACAGAGTTTGTGTGTGTGTGTTGCTGTCATTGCTGTTGGTGTTTACCTTTCCATCAGGTCTTGACGCAGTTGCCTTCCATGTGGGAGGGTCAACAGCTCTAGGCCAGAGGTCACACCCATTTGACCCTTCATCTCCTCGGAAACGTTAAGTGTCCTGGCAACCTGTTGGCGACATATTTAGAACAACCTTAGACTAACCCCAAGCACCTAACATCACTTTTAGATACCCCCATCGTTATGTAGCAGAAATGTCTGGCCTGAAATATCTGATCTGAAATGCATGTTACAAAAATAGTCTTTAAAAGCTTCTAAAAATGATTTTACTCATGTGCCTGAAAACAGGAAGTGTCCTCTGACACTTTCTGACCCATTCTATTGAGAGATCGGAGACATTATACTCATAATTACATTTCAATGATCCGCTCCATTACAGTACGAGAATAGCCTTTTTATGGACACTTCAGCAGAGTGGCACTGGACTAGCACGCTAATACTACAATACAGCTGCATGAAACAATCGGTAACACTTTACTTGACAGTATCGACATAAGAGTGACATGACAATGTCGTGAACACATGACACTGTCATGACACATGAAACCTAACCCTAACCTCTAACCCTAATCCTAACCTTAACTTGTTATGACAAAAACCAAATGTCACTTAATAACAGAAGCGTTATGTCATAAACGTTTATGACTTGTTTATGAAACGTTCATGACAGTGTCATGTCACTCTTATGTCCACACTGACCATTAAGCATCATGCAAAACACCATTTTGCTAACAAATGTCCAGCTACGTCAACAAGGCTGATCCTCTACCCCTAGTGTGCTAACAAATTTATTGAGAAGCTCAGGAGAGAACCTCTACCAGTAGTGCTTGTCTAGTACACTTAAAATGTTCTTTTCCTGTCAAGCCAAAAGCTGGTCCTCTACTAGTAAAGTGGAGTTAATGTCTGAAGTGCGATGAGGCTTGTAACGTATGAGAAGTGATGAGTGTGTGTGTCTCACCTGACAGTCTGCCAGCAGGAGGTGTTTGGCGATGACACGGTGGTCCTTGCTGACCACCAGCTCTTTGGCTCTCTTCAGCACAGTCATCTCCAGCGGCTTGTTCTCCGCCATCGGCAGCAGACGGAACGTGGTCTCGCCCGGCCGGAACTGCGACTCCGTCTCGAACACCGGCCGCCGGAACCTGAGTCTCAGCTTCTCCTCGGCCAGCTCGTCCACCTCCGTCCCTCCACCCCTCCCGGTGCCGTCTCGCTCCGGCTGTTGCCGCCGGTCATCTTCCGCCTCCTCTTCTTCCTCCGCATTGAACTCCTCGTCGTCCTCGCTGCCGTTCTCCAGGGCCTCGATGGCGTGGTGGTAGGAGCTGCGGTCCAGTTTGGCCGTGCCATCACTGCCCGCGCTGCCGCCACTGGTGGTGCTGGTGCTCCTCTGCTCCTCGTCTCTCCTCAGTCTCTCCACGTAGCTGCTGCTGCTGGTGTTGCTGCCCAACGTGCCACTGCTGCCGCCACCAGCGGGCAGCTGCCCATTGATCCGCTCCCAGTCCGCCTGACCACAGGGGCTCAGCTCGCAGTAGTTCACCTCGGCGCTGTAGGGAGCCATCTGCTGCTGCTGCTGCTGCTGCTGGATCATCAGGAGGAGATGCTCCTTCTGCGGCTTCTGTGGGGGCAGTGGGGGCGGGGGGGTGAGGTGCAGCAGGCGTGGGGACCGTGGGATGCCTGTGGCGGGCACCTTGCTGGGTTTGGGGGGCGGCTTGGGGCACAGCTGGCTGTCCGAGCCGCGGATGGCCTCCCCAGCCCGCAGCTCCAGGGGCATCTTCCGCGGCACGGTCGGGCTCAGGGCCGGCTCGCTGCCCGTCCGGAACACTGGGGACTTCGGGCTGGGCTGCAGATCCATGTGGGGAAGCTGGACCTGAGGTCTAGAACCTGCGGATGAAGGATCACAGAGTTCTTTAACATTCAAGAGGAGAACCCCCTACAGGAAGGTCTTTGGGTTATTTTGAGGTCAGAGTCCTAATCTTGCTCCTGGACCCCCTGCTCTGCCTCTTAGCCTGTTCAGTATACCTGACGGCTCTCTTGATGAGATGATAGCATTATCATGCATACAGTACTTTGCTGACTTACATAACATCATGTGTGTGTTTTTCCCTCCATAATAACATAATGTATAGTAATTCTGTAACCCTGCTTCCCATGTCAAGCCCAGTGTATGGATTAGCCATTTATGGATTGCTTTAGCATAGATGTTTAGAACTGCCTGCACACTCTACTGTACCTTCCTCTGTTGTCTTCTAACCCACTAGAACCAGTTGGGTTCAGTCATGCACCACATGTCTTCCTTCCATAATAATCACGCATAATAATAATAAATAATGATTATAATGATAATAATAATAACCCTACAGGCCTCTCTGTCAGGTGCTGCTGCAGTACAGATTACTCCCTGCAGTTCCCCTTTCTGCATAAGTAACTCAGATAGCAGCCAACTGTGCCACGGATCTGAGCTGGACCTGAACCAGATCAGGGCCAGAACTACTGCAGGTTTGGCTGCTCTCCAGGCAGTCTGCGATGCCATTAACCAAACGCATGCTCTCAAAGACATTTCCTCTGGAGACGGTGCTCCATTTGCATTTAAAGTGAACTTCACTCACTCACTCACATGAAAGCCCAAATCTTTCAAAGGCAAAAGAAGGGAAAGAAAGGGGGGAAGAAAGTCCTGCATGGCGTGCTTATCATCAGACTGTTCTTTGAGAGCAGCCCAGACAGAGTAAACACGCTCAAAAGAGTCACGCAGTGGGGGATTCCTGAGAGGAGAGGAGGGGAGAGGACGGGAGGCGGGCGGCATGGGAACTGACCGAGAGGTAGGAAGCTCTCGGACTGGTGCGTCTTCAGAGGCCGGCGTCGGTCCTGGACGTGGTTGAGACACGCAGGCTGGCTGCCACACTTGTCCTTGTTGCTGTTTTGGGGAAGGGTGTGAGAACAGAACACAACAGAACATTTTCAGTTCAGAGCACGAAACGTTGCCCACACACATATATACACAAGCCCACACACACACACACACATACACATATGTACACACACACACACACACACACACAAATGGGCTTGCCCACAGTGACTAAAGAAAAAGCGCCTCAAACCCAGAAAAGGGGAAGACATCGGATCCCTTTAGCTTTGCGAAGTGCCTCTCCGCGCATAAGCTACCTTGTAATTTGTTGGGGTATTTTTTGTCCTGGGTTTGCTTTGGCATTGTAGTGTCACTGGGTGTTGTGGGTCCCGGGCGGAGAGCGGAGAGAGCTGTACCCGCCCTGAGCCACATCCACAGCCGCAGGGAGGCCTGGCCCAGGGCTGCACTTATCTCTGGGGGCGTCCTGCTGGGAAACCCATTTAGCACAGCTCAACATGACCTGCTGCCGCTGGCTCCACGGAAGAATGAGACAACTTGTGGAGGCTGAAGGGTCTTTTTTTAGGGGGCATTCAGAAGTTGTGGAGCTAAGGGTTCGTCTTTTCTCTCAAAAGAGAGGCACTCAGATTATAAAATAAATAAAAGTTGACAATAAACTGATATTAAGGAGAGGGAATTTGGGCATGTGGTGAACATGTTGAACATGTTTTACCAGTCTGCTGTTTCTAGTGCCATTTTCTTTGCAGCCATCTGTTGGGGCACCAGTATCAGAGCAAATGACACCAAAAAACTCAACAAGTTGATTAAAAGAGCTGGCTCTGTGCTTGGAAGTACACTTGAACCCCTAGAGTTGGTTGTTGAGAGAAGGATGTTGCAAAAGCTCCTTAACATTATGGACAACACCTCACATCCACTGAACGAACTACTAGTCAGACAACAGAGTGTTTTCAGCTGGAGGTTGCTTCAACTTCGCTGTAACAAGGACTGTTATAGAAAATCATTCCTGCCCACTGCTATAACTATTTACAACAACTCCCCTTTGTGTCGTGAGAAGAAAATCTTGCTGAGAGACAATGCACAGTTTACAACCTCTTCAACAGAGATAATATGCAATTGTATTTATTTTTTATTTTTAATTATTTTTTTAACTTGTATGTATGTGTGATATATGTTTACATTATTAATTGCTGCTGTAACACCATAATTTCCCTTTGGGAATGAATAAAGTAATCTATCTATCTATTTACAGTAAGACATAAGTGAGGAAATGAGAATCTGATCATAATAATATAGTAATTGTTATGTAGAAGAGAGAGATACAAGATTAAAAATGTAAAATGTAAAACATTAAGTCAAGTATAATGTGTTTGTGTTACAAAACATAAGAATTTAACCTATAAAATGCCCAGAGCATTTCCTGCATGACTAATTTTATCATTTAGTCCTAATCACGTTGATTACAGGAAAACATCTGCTGCGTGTCTGGACAGGTTGGGTGGTAGAACCTGAACTGGTGCCATGGGGGCAGATGCTCTTCCACTCCCTCAAGCAAGTTCCTCATAACAGCCCTTAACAGAAATCACAGGACGGTTCTCCCTCTCCCTTAGTAACGGATCGCCCCCTATTACCACCAGTCCCGTGTTTCCGCCCTCTTACGTGTATGTGTCACTTAATAATATTCATTTCTATACAAACCAAGACGGCGGATTCCTAAAGAAAAGCAGGCACCCACACCATAAGTGTATCTAAATTAGCTATGTACCAAAAATTACATTTTACTGTGACTCGAAGAGCTGTAAACAGTCTTGTAAGGCCCCAAATCCGCTTGGAGCTCCAATGGAATTTTGAATTGCGACGAGAGTTCTCGGGCTAACCGTTGATGTGCCGTGAGAAAGGTTGGGAATAGACGACCCACCAGGCCAGCACTAACCTCCGAGCGCGGTAAACAAAATCGGATATTTCAGGCAGTAAAAGCCCCAGTAAGAACCAAACCAGATTTTGTTCAAATCTGCACACCTATGGCTACTGAAAAATGTAAGGTTAATTTATCAAATGTTATTTTGAAGTATTAAAAACATCGTTGTTTTAGAATTTTCTAACGAAATGGGTGATAATTGGAGGTTCCCTATCGGCAGTGCTAAGGGCTTTGCAAAGAAACCTAAAGCTGACAACTTCTTGAGCAATGTTCCTGAGCATGGTTGTTCTGGCAGGTTCCCATTGATATTTTATTTTTTTTAATCATCACTAGGCAAATTTTCATGATCAAACAAATAATGACACATGGTAGTGGTTGTCCAGCAACATTGCTCAAAATGTGGCCCTATGTGTCATCCCCTTGAGATGGCTCTCCCACTCACCTGAGGAGGTTCCCCCTGCTGATGGACTGGTCCTGGCTGTGTCCGTTCAGGATGTTCAGACTCAGGCGTTTGGAGGTCTGGCTCTTGCGGTCGGCGAGGTGGGTTCCGTCTGGCCGGAGGGCCCCGACGCCGTACTTCTCCTCCAGGCAGCGCAGGGGCAGCCCGCGGTTGATGGGCTGGAAGATGATGGCGCCCACCACCTCAGAGACGGGCCGGCGGTTGCCCACGTAGTAGCGCACGAGTGCGGGCACGCTGTCGAAGCCCTCCGCCTCCAGCAGGTACTCCACGCGCGAGTAGGCCTCGTTCAGCGCCACCACGCGCTTGCTGATCTTGAAGTGCTGTGGGCTGTTCTTCCACTGGCACGTCAGCACGTAGTTCCCCGGGCTCGACAGCGAGTCGCGGATCAGAAAGTCACCGTCCCTCTGGACGAGGTTCTCCGCCACCTGTCATACACACACACACAAACACACACACACAGACACACACACACACACATTAGCCAGGCATACAACACCATCATCCGGGCTGTCACCACCCACAGAGTCCCAACAGCTGGTTACATATGGGAATCTCCACACGTATCAGATGACACGGCCGTGGCCAGCAGCTGACAGTAGAAGACATCTGGCCCTGATGTGGCCCTGTCTCGGCCCAGAATCTCCTGCACTCTGGGTGGCCCATACACAACATACCCACAGCTGATATTTCCTCAGTAACTACAGTCGCTGTGTCAGTGTGACGTGGTTATCAACATCAACACAGCATCATCATATCAACATGACATTCAAAAGCATCATCGCTGCATAAGAGTCAAACCAGCAGCATGATTTTGAACTGAAAATGTTACGAGCAACTTCATCATCTCATCAAATTCCCTCTCCATCGACCTGCAAACCAAAAACCTTTTCTTGGACTACAGCAGGATCCTTAATTAAAGCATTTCTGTTTGCACAATCTTTTTTAAGGCAGCTACTGGAGAGTTTGGAAATTTAATTAAAAATCTGTGAGTTTGAAAACACCCTCTCTCAACAATCAGGCTTCAGACTGCACACAGGAAGAGTGATATTAAAAGCTATTAAGATCAGCTGATGCCACCAGGCTTTCTGGGGACGGCTTGTGTAATGGTGTTTTCCTCTCAGGGGTCTGAACTCTTAGTAAAGCTGTGTGTGTGTATGTGTGTGTGTTTGTTTGTGTGTGTGTGTGTGTGTGTGTGTGTGTGGGCATTGAGCTCTACTGTTATGGCACACTATCACATGCCCCCGGATAAGCACACACTGAAAACACCTCCAATTACCCTGCATGGCATGAGTCTACAGTATATATACTATATATATATATATATACACACACACACACACACACACACACACACACACATGCTATAAGTGCACTACACTCATATACACACACACTCCACTAATACACACTGTGTTGAACAAGATTGAAATCAAAGCCACTTTCAAAGGCCCATTTCACTGCATAAGAGTTGCTATTGGAGACCCATTCCTCCATGTAATCTCAAACAGCTGTTTGGATACAGAAGGGTTTATTTTACATGTCTGGTTGGTTTTTGTCACAGGACGGTATTCACAGAGCTGGATGTTGATATTGGGTACATCTTTAGCAGTTATGTAATACTTCAGACAATTTAGCCTTTGTTAATTTGTTTACTGGTGGGAACAACATTGTTCTAGTTTCTCACCAGTACACCTAGATTAGGGTGTGACCTGTCTTGCAACATCTGTGTCACCTTTAGTAATACTAATCGCTTCAAAATCGGTTTAAAGGACCATGCCAACTTTTTGGGAAATTAACTTTGCTATTGCTATTAGATTTGCTGTCTACCCCAGAATTAGATAAGAGGATATATATGCTTAATTTCTCTATCTGTGCAATAACCTAGTCTCACACTGTTAGTCTAGCTTAGCAGAGAAGAGAATGGTATGTATCCCCTGTGTATCTAACTCTCGGGTAGATGGCAATTAAGCTCATTTCCCCAAAAGTTGGCTTGTTCCTGTGGCCAACGTCAAAGAGAAAGTTCAGCTTAGCAGCACCTGAGGATAAAATGAAAATCCTTTAAATGCTGCACACATAGGTGTTTAACTAGAACAGGATTACTGGATCACTGCTTGGAATCAGTAGGAACAGATCATCTGTGTAGAACAGCCCCTAGATGCGTGTTGTTCCCTCTCCTCTCCACCCCTGCCCTGCCCGGCTGGTTCGACTTGTTCCTGCTGAAAGACACCTGGCCGTGTCTGTAAATATGACCTGTGTGGACTGTACTACGTGTTGCCGCACCCTTTGTGAACGCCACAATGGTGTGTGAGATGGAAGGGTGTGTCTGTGTGCTCCAAGCTGGTACGCTTTCATTTGTGTTTATTAATTTACCAGACACTTTTATCCAAAGCGACTTACATGTCAATTATATTACAAGGGCCATTCTCCCCAGAGCAACTCGGGGTTAAGTGCCTTGCTCAAGGGCACAACAGTGGAGGCCAGGAATTGAACCCACAACTTCTCAAGCTACTGCGTGCTAGCCCAGCGTGCTAGCCCAGCCCAGTGACTGCCATTTTGGGGAAAGAAGACGCAAGATGGGCACTCATGGCCCAGTGCTATCCTTGTTACACACACACACACTGAACCCTGAACAACCCCCCGCACCTCCCCACACTTTTTTTTCTAGTGAGTGTGTGTGTGTGTAACTTCTCCTGTAGGGGGGGAGCATGACAGGCCTAAACCCCTGTTACAGTGTGTGATAACGATATGAGCCTAACCAACCAGTACTTCTGTGCTTTATCTTATCTTCATCAGAGAATAACGCAAGTGAATTGTTTGATAACAGGAGAGGAGCTAGTGTCCCACGCGTCACACGACAGGCGCCTAGGAAACAGTCAGTTAAGCACTGAAGGTGTCACAGGCTTAGTCATAGACTAGCACAACACAGAAGTAAACAACCATACCAAGTTCATGAATCATAATAAAATGGCCTTGGTGAGAGGAGTACGTGTTGCACACTGAGTGAGACAGTAGAGTTCTGTGTGTGGGAGGAAACAATAGACGCTGGGGGTAGTGATGAGGTGGTGGGTGGGGGTCTGGGCAGGGGTGGTGTTAGCTGTGGGTGCAGCAGACTGGAGTAGACTGCTCCTAATGTGATTAGGGGGGGGGTCAGGCAACACAGTCAGGCTTTTAGGGAGAGAGTGATGAGGGCACTGGGCCAAATGAACTGACTGGTCTGGTCGAGGCCGCAGCTGCAGAGGGGAACAACACCCAGGGTTGCTTAAGAGGACAACACATTTATAAATTAAGCTCCCATCATCATCAACGTCAACATGATGTGTGGTTCTGTGAGGGCTGGCCGTGTTTAAACCATCCCTGTGGGCTAAATCAACCTAAAATCACAAAGTTTGTCAAAAGGTTCTCTTACAAGAAGGGGATTTTTCAGGACAGTTGTTTACTGCTTAAAGATAGGAAGCAAATTTGAGATGTTCAAGCAGGAAGCCTTTGGGGAATTCTATATGGATTGACTCTTTGGATATCTGGCCACTGGAGGACAAATGCACCTCACCTATAACCACACAGGAAATGTGTTTTAATATCCCCATTCATCAGGAAGAATAACTGCACGTGCTTCCTCTAGTCTGCATGTGTGCTACTGAGACACTTGGAATCCTGAGCTAAGATATTAACACAACTAAGAAATGAATCATATTTGTTTGAGATCTGTTAGTGAAAGTCATGCTGCTTCTCTGGCAGGGAAACTGGACTCATATAGCAAACTGCAGAGGTTCACCCAACCCCAGCGATGTGAATTAAATCTTGCACAAGTTCACACCATCTTGTCTCCTCATCATTGGCATTCTGCTGCAGCCTCTGCTGCTGCTGCTGCCTGGTGTCCCCTAAGGCACCTGTCCATCGGGGTCCCCACATACTCAGCTGTGCCCTCATGCAATGCAAGCCACAGGTTTACAGCTACACTGACCCACTGCCTCAGACCCCCACCCACACACACACATAACAGAGACCAACCAGAATGTTCACAGGCGCCCATTTACATACCCCCAAACACACACACATACACACACACAACAGAGCAGAGTGAAAGCAGAGTGTCCACCACAGTTGCCTGGTCAAGGGAATCCACTGACAGCCGAGTATTTATCTCTCACTCTCTCACTCTCTCACTCTCTCACTTTCTCGCTCTCTGCTCTCAGTCTCATAGATGGCATGGGAGGTATGTAAGGCGCTTGTCCTCGGTGGACAGAGGAAAGGAGAGAAGAGGAGGTGCCAGTCTGGAATGACCGACATGAGGGGCCTGCAGGTGTCACAGCACAGAAAGAGCAATTGGTGCTAGAAGGGGTCAGGCCCGGAATGGAACCCCCGGGAAGATACCATGGCATTGTGATGTCATAATCAGCAAGACTCTAGAACTGATCTCGCGCTGCTGAGGGTTAAAGCGGAGCTAGTAATCAAGGATCTTTGCTGATATCTAGCAATGGCGATGAGCAGCTGATCTCCATTCCAAATCCCATACCACCCCAATCTGGGACATGTCTGACACAACTATCATTTAATCACCAGTGAGGCTTTGGCATGCACCAGCCCTGACGTGGAATGATAATCCAGTCACCAGCAGAATGCTGGAGTGAGCCCAGCCATGAGGCACTGCAGATGCGGTTACATTTAGACATGAGGCTTAGACCGTGATTCGGCATGATGCCTTGGAGCCTTATCTGTTTTGAGTCAGAGTGGAATCACCAGTGAGGCTCTGACACCTGAGATTCTAATGCAAACCTGGCACAGTCCCACCTGGACGATGCTGATGACGTAAATCACCAGCGAGACCCAGAATTGGCTATGGCCCGAGGCTGGCGTACGTCTGTTTGAATGATGACCAGATAGCCAACAGACTGATAGTAGAGATGCACAAAGCCCTGATGTGTCATAGATCCTCTACGGGGTCGTTTGCTGCTCTGCCTGCACTGTGGGCTGTAACTGGAGCCCATGTGTTTGTGGTGTTGACAGCGTTGTGCCTGGAGTCTCCAGCGTCCGTGCACTGCGCACGCATCCTCTCCATGCCTTCTCTAGGTTCGGCCTCGTTACACCAGGAAGGCCAGCAGAGCATGCTGCGTGATTTCATTATCATTTTTCACAAAGACATGAATGTTCCCCTGCCAGAGAAGCAGCATGACTTTCACTAACAGATCTCAAACAAACACAAACACACACACACTCTCCGATGAGTGCATGAAAAACAAGTTTGTCAAAAAAAGAAGACAAGACCGAAGCATTCTAGTCTACCTCCACCGTCTCATCCATCAATATGTTGTTGACATGTTTCAGACACATTTAAAACCAGTAAACAGTAAACATCATTCCAAGTCTATTACATCCCTCCAAACACCTCAAGCAGTGTCCCTCCCACTTGGAAATGTCCCATATTTCTTTCTGGTTAAACCGCAGTGTCCTGTGCCTGATGTTGGCAATACATGTGTGTGTGTGTGTCTGTCTACCTGTCTGTTGATGTAGTCTCTCCAAGTGAACTATGTATGTGCAGTTACTGTATACATCCTAGCTCTCCATGTCTGTTACATGTCTAAGCGTTGTGCTGTATGTATGTGTGTGTGTGTGTGTGTGTGTGTGTGTGTAGTGTCCGGTGCCTAGCTCCCCATGTCTGTTACACGCGTTGTGCTGTATGTAAGTGTGTATGTATGTATGTGTGTGTGTGTGTGTGTGTGTGTGTGTGTGTGTGTGTGTGTGTGTGTGTGTGTGTGTGCGTGTGCATCAGGGCCCTTACCTGTCTGGGGATGGCTCCGTGGTACCATGCGTGGCTGCGGGGCTCCTCGCTGGCCTGCTTCAGCTCTTCCTCCAGCTCCCTGCGCAGCTTCTCTGGTGGCCCGTCCATGATGTACTTGTCCCGGGAGAACTGCACATAGACAGGAACAACAGGCTCTTTCAGCAGCGTCCTCAGAGTCATGGCTGTGACAGGCACAGCCCGATCCAGCCGCTCCACACTCCTCTGTGTGTGTGTGTGTGTGTGTGTGTGTGTGTGTGTGTGTGTATGTTGATGTTCGACCAGTTCTTTCTTTCTTCAATTGATTCTCTCTCTCTCTCTCTTTCTCTGCCAAGCACACAAACACAATCCTTATCTCTTTCTCTCTGTCTGTTCCTCGCCTCTGTGTATGTCTTTCAGTCTCTATTTCTCTCTCTCTAATACTGCCTCTTACAATCTTTCACTGTCTGTCTCTGTGCCTCTCGTAGTGTCTCTTTCTCTTCTCCCTGTCTCTCTCTCTCTCTCTCTCTCTCTCTGCTGTTGTGGACAGTGTGGACTCTCTACCTGCTGTGACTGGAGACACAGCGCTGTCATTTCCGATAGGAATGAGTCGTCCTGGAGCTCCTCCCGACGTCCTGCCCCTACGCCTACGTCCTCCCCTCTCTCTCTCTCACTCACACACACACATACACCTCCCTCGCCTGGGCCTCAGGGTAGGCCCTACCTTCACCTGTACGTGTGTATACACACACACACACACACACACACACACACACATGACACTGAAGTGCTATGTTGCTTTATGACTCATTCTCAGGCTGGCCTTCAGAAGAGTCCGACGACTGGGGAAAAACACACATTGTGTCATCAGACACTGAAGGGCAGGAAAAAAAGAGCCATCTCCCCGTCAGGAAGAGGAAGCCCGACTGCACCAAGGACAATGGGCTTCCCCACCGCTGACATGCAACAACAGCCGACGCACCCCCTGGGCCCTCCAGGGCAGGGATACTTTCCAGAAGCATTTCAAATCCAATTAAATCTGCTGTTTTTGTGCTCATGCTCGGGTGGCTTACTACACAATAAACATGATAAGTCTGCTTATTAAAGTTGCTCGTCGTTGATGATAAGTTTGGTTTTAAGCTAAATGTCACCATAGTCTGTTTCACTGTTCTAGGTTCCATGTGTCCGCTCAGACAGAAGGAGCCTGACAGTTGGAACTGACTGTTAAAAAGCTGTACCAGACAGCTGCTGATGGTGGAACCTATTTGCTCAGAGGCAAAACAAATCCTGATGTTCCTGATGGCAGAACCGATCTCCCTTACATGGGGCATAAGTTCACATAGTTCCTAAAGGCAGAGCTGATATCCCCCACATGGGGCATAAGTTCACATAGTTCCTAAAGGCAGAACAGATCTGCCCCACATGGGGCATAAGTTCAGATAGTTCCTGATGGCAGAACATAACTCCCCCACATAGGGTGTAAGTTCAGGCAAGTGCCTCCACTGCTGAATTATAGGACTCCCTGGACTAGAGACCATTTAATATCTTGATCGCAAGTGCAAAGACCAACTGGCTCTCTTCAGCTGTAATTAGTTTTACTGTTGTTATCCATTGCAAAATAAGAACAACACAGGGATCAGTTTCTAACAAAGACCTTTCAGTTTTAGTGGAGAAGTCCATCTCCCCCTCCCTCCTCCCCAAATCTCTCTCTCTCTCTCTCTCTCTCTTTCATTCACACAACCAAAGGGAGTTACTCTAATTAGAAATGTTGGGAGGGAGAGAGAGTTCACAATGTTCTTGAGTGTTGCCAGTGGTGGCATCCTTTTGTTTCGTTTGTTTTGACAGCAAACAAAAAAAGCCATTCAATTGGACGCCACTCACACAACGAACACGGGGTGAAGGACACAGGGACCGGTTGTGTGGAACGAACTGGCCACTGATTAATGACCCCCATCAACTATTACGCAATCTGGAAATATTTCTATACTGCAGAAAGATACTTTGAGTTCAAGATGCTTCTGTTTGATGCAGCATGGCTGAATTGTTTACAGTCCTTCAGTAGAGAGAGAGAGGTGAGAGCTGCACTTTTATGGCTTTGGTCTATACAGCAGTGGAACTTTGATTCCGTGGAGTGCATTAAGGAGAATGAGGTCAACCCAGAGGTAGAACTTTGATTCCGTAGAGTGCATTAAAGAGAATGAGTGTAATCCAGCAGTGAGTGACCAAAGCATACTGGCCCCTCGAGACTCGCTCTCCCAAACGGCGGCTTCCTGGACATGAGGAGTGAAACGCCGCCTGGAATGTTCAGAATGTGGCCTGTTGAACCCCAGTGACCAAAACTACTACTTTCACAAAACACCCAGGGCCACTTGAGCATGCCCGGAAACGTAGCCAATTACAGTAGCTCTCGGAAAACCAACCCCCCCCCAACTCACACTCACACACACCATTTTTCTCTCTTTCTCTCTCTTCCCCTCTATCTCTCTCTCTCTCTCTCTCTCTCTCTCTCTCTCTTTCAAATCAAATCAAATCAAATCAAATCAAATGGTGCTTTATTGGCATGAATGAGTAAAGTCACTGTTGCCAAAGCTACAAGTATAACATGTTAATAATCAACTTTACATAAGTATTGGTATAGAGATAAAATGAAATAATGAAAGGAAAGTAAAAACAAAAATATATATATATAATAATAATAATAATAATGAAAGGATAAATGGTAAATGATATTAAAAGGACAGTAATAGCTTCAGCAATAGTGCTATACTGTAGGAAAAAATAGAAATAAAAAAATGTATTATTGTAAACACATATTATATGCCTACACTTGCAGATACATCTACAAAAATCAATTTGAGGTAAATAGCATTACCTAATATCAAACATAGTATTTACATGTACACAAAGGGGATAAACTCATCAATATGCCACACATGCCAACTTTTCTCTTGTCTGTCTTTCTCTCTCCCTCTCTATCTTCCCCTCTCCACAGGACTACAAATCTGAGTGTTCCAACACGGCCCGACAAATTACATGCCAAATCAAATTGACGTCAAGCACCTGGAAATTGTTTAATTTTTTAACAGAGCAAGGGAGAAGCCTGTGTGTTTATGTCCATGTGTGTGTGTGTACATGTGTGTGTGTGTGTGTGTGTGTGTGTGTGTGTGTGTGCACTGGGGTGATTGCAGGGGCGGAAAAACGTGTCTTCTAAATGAAAATGGATGCTGTTTGTTTTCTAGCGAGAGCTAATTAAGTAGCCCGAGTCAGACACTGACAGTCACATGGAGCCGTGCCCACTTTAATATACTTTTATGACCAGGTCCCATCTAAGAGAGAGAGAGAGAGAGAGAAAGAGAGAAGGGGGGATAGAGGGGGAGATGGAGAGAGGGGGGTTAGTGAGAGGGAGGGAGGGGTATTGAGAGAGAGGGGTAAGAGTGAGTGGGAGGAGAGAGAGAGAGAGCATCAGTCTCCTGGGTTCATCAGATTAAAATAGGTTTTATGGCCAGGGTGAACTGTTGTGTTATTTTGTGAGAGCTCTCATATAAGACGCTAAAGTGGGCAGACTTCATTAGGGAATGGGGGAAATGTATTTTTGGTGCAGGGCAGTCTGGGGTGTGTGTGTGTGTGTGTGTGTGTGTGTGTGTGTGTGTGTGTGTGTGTGTGTGTGTGTGTGTGGTGGGGGACGATGTCATTGGTGACTAAAGCACTGTGGTGGGTCTTCAGCTTCATTGCCCCTGTGCTAACACTCAGTGAAACCCGCTCTGACAAGCAGATGCTAACGCTATTAAATAATACATGTCCACTCCCGCCCAGTGCAGCCTGGCACAGCGCGCCGTGGCGCACCGGCGTTGTTCAGCAGTGACGTCTCTCGCGCGAGACGCGCTTCACTGACCCCTGACCCCACGGCCCTTTTATTTAGCCCAGACGATGGCCGGGACAGAAAGCCAAAGCGACTGAAAGGGCTTGTGTCAGATTTAAGATGCTGACGCGAGGGCTGTCCCTGAGGATGGGAGCCTTATGGTGCTGGTGAATACTGTATAAGATAGACAGAAGGAGGGAGGGAGGAAGAGAGGGGAAGACGGAGGGGTGGAGAGGCCTGTCAAGCTTCGGGCGCATCACCAACAGGCCGGAGGGGGGGCAAGCTGTCACTTTCACTGAGCTCTCCTGTGCCTTTGGGGGTTGCACTGCAGGCGGAAGTGGGGGCAGACGTGGGGGCAGAGTAGGTCTGTCAGTGTCAGCACAGCCTGGATCAGACTCAGAGCCCCTACAGCATCCCCTCAGGTCACACCCAACCCCCCAACCCAGAGAGCAGGCAGCCACACTTAGACATAGATCCCTTCACTGTCCCACTGCCGGCCCAGTGCTGTTCCTGCATCCAGCAACAAGCCACTGAATATCTGCTGTTTTGCGAATCGTATGCTACATCAATTAGCTTCTACTATAACCAATGGAAGTAAGAGCGCTTCACACACTCGAAAAAAAAAAGGAGACCAGTCTTCAAAAAGGGAGTTTGTGAGCTGCGCACCCAGAGTAGTCTGTTTGATATCCTCTGAGAGCAGGTGACATGACGAGGGCCGCCTGAGCAACAGATCACACTGGAGTGCCTGTTGACTGGCGCCTATGAGATAGATGCAAAGATAATGTTGTTTAGCATACCACACACACACACACACACACACACACACATTGACACAGCTGAAGTTACACACTCATATGTTACACACTCAGCTCTGGGTTCCACTGACGGGACTGGTGGTGAGGGGATGATGGCGATCATTAGATCTGGTTTTATGTTGACTGGCCATGAGGCGTTTCTGTACACAGAAAAACACTGCGGCGCATGAGCAAGGGGCGCTCCCTCAGGCAGTGTAAACTGACTGCACCATACATATGAGCCGCAGTGTGAGGGGTCCAGGGGGTTTGCTGGGGCCTCTTGTTCATGTGTTCACACACACACACACACACACACACACACACACACACACACACACACACACACACACACACACACACACACAAACACACATGCACCACTCATACACACACACATGCACACATTCTCTCACACACACACACACACAACATGTGTCATTCCTCAGGGGGCACAGGCATGCCGTTCCCACGGTTACTGGCAGCGGGCGTGAACTCTGTGTGTCACGGGCGAAGTGAGCTGTGTAGAGCGTTCCGTCTAAAATATGCCGACAAAAGACTTGCAATTTGAGAGCATGGTGGCCATGTGTTCCTTAGGTGGGCTAGTTCTTGCAGAGTTTAGGCCAGGAGAACAACTCTGAGGCTATGCAGGCAGGTGTGTGTGTGTGTATTGTTCTGTTCTTACATTAACACAGCTGGAAACCAGAATGGGTTTGTTCCCAAAGGAGGGTTTGATACACTACACCCTCAGAGAACGCTTACTGGTCATGGCTTACATAAATAAATTAAGCTAAATTAAATTCCACTCAGCTGAACTTCAGGGATCTTTCACTAACGCTTGATACAGATTAAAAGGAAGCACAGGGGACACAAATGGCTGCAGTGTCTACACCACATTTGGGTTCAAGTGTCCACGGGGACCAGGGTTCGGGTCCGACCGGTGACAATGTCCTGATCCAACCCCATCTCTCTCTCTCTATACTTAAAAAATTATACAGACTCTGAACAAGTCCCATTTCAACTGTGAACCATTGTCTCCACATCTCCTACATTGTCTGTAGGTTTTTTTGACTTGCTACTTGCTAGCCCCCAAAGTGTCACATTTAAGTGGCTAAGGCCACAGTGTCTATAAATTCCTTGAAGCATTGCCAGTTATAAATGGTGCTATATCAATTACTAATTCAATTAGGCTCAGCTTCCAGATGAGATGCTATTGTAAATTGATGGAACAATGGTGATAGTTCTAGATTCAGAGGCGTTGTCCTCTCCACAGGGGAAATACCTTCTTCTCTCCTCTTCTCATGTCATGTACGGGTATTTTTGTGTGGACCATAGGCACATGAGTCCAGCCGTGTGTGGGGGCAGAAAATAAACTCAGATGGCAGAGCTATTGTAGTACGGGCTGGGCTGGGCAGAACAGAATGCCCCGGCCTGCCAAGCCAAGACAACACCCAACAAGCCGCGAATGACAGCGACCAGGCGACTCAACACACACACACACACACTTTTTTTTCCCTCTCTCTTTTTTGGCCTACTCTGATCTGTGTGTGTGTGTGTGTGTGTGTGTGTGTGTGTGTGTGTGTGTGTGTGTGTGTGTGTTTCTTTCTGTCCAGCTTTCTATTTTTTATTCAAATCCAGATGTCCAAGGTGTCATCTACACTTCTGGAAAGAACACATCTCTCCTCCTCTCCTCTGTCTCTCTTCTAAAGTGCATTACAGAGAAAGTTTCTAGAAGTGACTTTTTGGGGGGGTTTATGCCCATATGTCTCCCTGGCACCGCTTTGGAATAACTGGTGCGAGCCAGTGCTTCGCCACCCTGGGGCAATAAACCATTCTCTTACCTCTACTAAAAGCCCCCCCATAGCACTAATAAAGCCTGAGCCCACACTTTAAAAATAGCTGGAGCCTTTGCAACCCCTTTGCAACCCCCCCTCCCACCAGCCATCACGAGGGGGCTCTGCCGGTGCATTTGCACGTCAAATCAATCATTGCAATGCCTCTCGCCTTTTCATCAGCCGGTCGTTTAGACCTCTCCAGCCTTGCATTAAGACCATGTGTTGGCATATTCCACATGAGTGACCACAGCATCTCTCCTCTGTCTGCTGGCCTGTCTCACAGCCACACACACACACACACACACAGGCACACACACACACACACACAGACACAGACACAGACACAGACACACGCACACACACACACACACACACAAACACACACACACACTCACACACACACACACACAAGCACAGTGGAAGGACATTAGCTGTATGAGACTACAGGTACGTCAAACATTTAAAGCAGGGGTATTCAATTAATCAAGCAAAGGTCTGGAGCATCATAATGTTTAACGTGCATGTTTAGGCTATGTATATGTATGTATGTATAATATTAGGATGGATGGAGCCTAGTTGTAGATAGATAGATAGATACTTTATTGATCCCCAAGGGGAAATTCAAGAAATAGAAGATTGTAGGCCTAGGCCTAATGTTTAATGTGAAATAAAATAAGTAGCCTAAAAGGGAACATCCGAAATGAGGAGAAATAAGGCAAGATAAGAGTAATTGGGGAGAAAAACTGAGTAGCTTTGGCTATTTTTAAGATCTTAACGTGAACTTAAAATTAAAATTTGAGCTGAGACAAGGATGGATATTGCACAGCTGGTTCCTTGAACCCATTATTCAGCAAGTTTTTTTTTTTTTTTTTTGACCCGAAATCCTGGAAACCCAGGAATATCACGTTGTTGGGCAGTGAATGCATGTAGGCTTAACTAGATTGTGGTGGATCAATCATATTGCCTTCTTAAATCATAAAATATTCTGTGGTCTCAGTTCACTGTTGAATGGGCCTAGCCTACCCTATGCTTGCTCAAAATATATGCTTTGTCTAGTAGAGGTGCTTCAAATTGGCTCTTAAAATCGCCTGTCTCAGAATATATAGAAGAGGTCCAGGGCAATTCCGCCCAAAACGGTCACATCCATATTTAGTTGGCGTTACGGACGTGACAGTTTTGCATGGTATTGCCCCCGTATCGTTATATAAAGCTCTGTTCTCGCTGTCTAGCTTTCTCCTCTTTGAGCAATCGATGATTTGAAAATAATTTACTTATCGTTAACTTAGATATCCATCTGATTGTTTCTCGTCCCGACTCCTCTCCTCGCTCGTTTCAGGCTATCAGTCTCTTCTCCATAGTAGCCTAGGCTACTTTACTCAGTGACCGGACTTTACCAGAATTCACAGATTTCACTGGCTGAGTAGCAGCAAGCGAAATGATGGTTCCTGAAGCTCCTGAAGTAAATGCTGTTATCCTAACCAACAAAACATTTAGCGCAGCTTTGAAATCTTACGTGAAAATCTAAATTAGGCTATTATGGTCTGGGTCCGGATAGGATCACGTCACAGTCCAGACTCGGCCCGCCATTTGGTGATCCCTGATTTAAAGGAAACAAATTCTTAAAAGGATCAATGTTAGTCAGATCTTGTTAGTCTATCACTAACTATCACCAGTTAACCACCAGTCATTTCAGTCATTTGAGACTAAAGTGTTTCTTCCCCACACACACCATATCTCCCCAAACAGAACCACACTGTCAGTGGGTTAGTCAAAAGTGTGCCATAAATCCAACTAGGGCTCTGAAGATTCAAAGATAGACTTGATCTGACCGAAGCCGAAGGATCTGGGCCAGCTGAAGATTCGACCAAGAGGCCAACGTTTGTAGAGATGTAGTCGGCATTGTTTATTTGCAGTCTTGATTACAAAGTAGATCTCTAGTGAGATCTCTGATGAAAAGACCAGTTTCATCATTTCAACAGCATAATCTGCTATAAGGCATCTCATCAGGACAAGTAGAAGCTTAAGGCCAAAGTTGGATGAGTGCAGGCTCTAGCAGGAGAGGACCTCAATAAGATCAGAGATGATCTGCACACCAGATAGCTCCCATTGATAATCTTTTTTATTGTATTGCTATCTCATCAGGACAAGACTATACTACTGGCTCCTGATGTGCTGGCTCATGAAATAGCCCTCCCACCACTGGCCTGGCTTGCCCTGGCCCCTGACATCACTCCAGCTTGGCCACAACATTATAAATATGTTCGACGGAGCTGAGAACATTTGCTTGATCACACCATGAACTCATGAGCCAGAGAGGCCCCAGCTGATGACCCGATGATCTCCAAACCAGAGTAACGAACGGAAAAACAACCCCATCCTAAGCCGCTTTGATATAATGAACACCGACGAGAGAAAGGATTCTCATGTAGTCGCGTTGACTCGACTCCTTTGCGCTAAATCCTCTTTACTTCGACCCGTACATGGGTAATCCGCCGGCATGTGAGAATGGAAATGGTTAAAGCCCATGTTGAGAAGAGAAACATCACAGATTAGGAAGGTTGGTGGTTAACTCAAGGAAGGTTAAATGCTTACCTCAGGGGAACATGTAAGCCTTGAATGTATACTTAATGATCAAAATGTTTACTGTTTCCTTAAACTTTGAATAAACAGTATTAAAGCAATGGTTGGCAGAGGCTTCCTGTATGAGCATTTCAAAGCAATGTAATGAGTGCTCCTGCTCCCGAGAGATAGGAGATGATTGGGGCATCTCTGAGACTGGAGGTTCTGGCCTCACCCTTCCTGTCCACGGGTAAACAGGCCGTATCATCGGAGCGTTACATCTCCACTCGCTCAGCCCCACGAGACCTGCTTGACCAATCATCATCTCTGTTTTCATCCATAGATGCTAGATGTATCTCAGTAATGGCTTCCCATGTTTGCATCTAATGCCCCTACTTCCCAGTGTTTCATTCTGTTGCCCAGCATAAAGGGACAGATGGGTGTGTGTGTGTGTGTGTGTGTGTGTGTGTGTGTGTGGCAAGTCTTTGGGAATAGACCATTAGGCAGTGAGATGGGCTGGGCTTGCGATGGACCCATTTCCTTGGATTCGATCAACACTTTTCCAAGTTTAAGTGAAACTGTATGAACACTGTTTGTCAATATACAGTATGGTGTGTGTGGTGAAGAAACAGTTTAATCCCAAATGACTGGTGTTTAACTGGTGATAGTTGGTGGTAGACTGATCTGACTAACACAGCTAAT
Source organism: Alosa alosa (assembly GCF_017589495.1). NCBI lineage: Eukaryota > Metazoa > Chordata > Actinopteri > Clupeiformes > Clupeidae > Alosa > Alosa alosa. Next base: position 7,073,490 of record NC_063197.1, read on the forward strand.
GTACCTCCACTGTGCCTGAGTGTGTGTGTGTGTGTATGTATGCATGTGTGTGTGTGTGCATGTGTGCATGCGTGGCTGCGTGCGTGCCTGTACGCGCAGCGCAAGTAATGCGCGGGTGTGTGTGTGTGTGTGTGTTTGCAATGCACGCGAGTTTGTATGTGTGTGCGGTACGCGCGGTGTGTGTGCGCGCATGTGTGTGCGTACGCGCAAGGTGTGTGCGCGCGCATGTGTGTGTGTCTTTGTGTGTGTGCATGTGTGTGTGTGTCTGTCTGTGTGTGTGTGTGTCCACACTCAGGGCTTCTGCTGGCTGGCCGCTGCCACAGATGGCTGGCATGAGTGTCCAGTGTGTGAACGCATGTGGCACAAGCACGTAGCTGCCTGGTTAAGCTGGCTGCCGTGTTTATTTAAGGGCTGCTTAATGGAGTTGGGTTGCGAGGGGGCTGGGTCAGGAGGGGCTGCCTGCCCGCTCACAGCTGCATGAGCCTACTATCAGAGCTGCCCTATTCATGGGTGCCAGGCTTAGGTGGGGGGGATCGGGGTGGTCACTTTCCTGAGAAGGCCACAAAACGAGGGTGCTAGCCAATACCCGGCGTAGTCGGCATGCCAGGCTTCCAGCTCTGACCACAGGTGGGACCACCGCACACAACACTCCCTCTCTCTCTCCGTCTCTCTCGGCCACCTCTGAAGAATGGCCCCTTGACTCGTGGCCCGAACACTGGACACACTGGACACACTGGACACACTGGACACACTGGACACACTGGACACACTGGACACACTGGACACACTGGACACACTGGACACACTGGACACACTGGACACACTGGACACACTGGACACACTGGACACACTGGACACACTGGACACACTGGACACACTGGACACACTGGACACACTGGACACACTGGACACACTGGACACACTGGACACACTGGACACACTGGACACACTGGACACACTGGACACACTGGACACACTGGACACACTGGACACACTGGACACACTGGACACACTGGACACACTGGACACACTGGACACACTGGACACACTGGACACACTGGACACACTGGACACACTGGACACACTGGACACACTGGACACACTGGACACACTGGACACACTGGACACACTGGACACACTGGACACACTGGACACACTGGACACACTGGACACACTGGACACACTGGACACACTGGACACACTGGACACACTGGACACACTGGACACACTGGACACACTGTGTGTGTGTGTGTGTGTGTGTGTGTGTGTGTGTGCGCGCATATATGTGCATCTCCAGCTACTCTGCCTTGCCTTGGCTCTCTCTGCCCCCTCTACCAGACAGATGAGTGTGTGTGTGTGTGTGTGTGTGTGTGTGTGTGTGTGTGTGTGTGTGTGTGCATGTGTGTGTGTGTGTGTGCATTTGTGTGTGTGTGTGTGTGTGTGTGTGTGTGTGTGTGTGTGTGTTTGTGTGTGCAAGCATGCATGCATGTGTGCATGTCTGTGTAGTCATGTGAATTGCATGGCTATGTTTGTATGAATGCGTGTTTGTTGCAGGAGTGGTTTTGAATGTATGTGTGTTTGAGTGTGCATGCCTGTGTGTGTGTGTGTCCACACTCAGGGCTTCTGCTGGGCTGGCCGCTGCCACAGATGCCTGGCATGAGTGTCCAGTGTGTGAACGGCATGTGTAAGGGCGTTAATGCAGCGGCCTGGTTAAGCTGGCTGCCGTGTTTATTTAAGGGCTGCTTAATGGAGTTGGGTTGCGAGGGGGCTGGGTCAGGAGGGGCTGCCTGCCCGCTCACAGCTGCATGAGCCTCCTATCAGAGCTGCCCTATTCATGGGTGCCAGGCTTAGGTGGGGGGGATTGGGGGGTGGTCACTTTCCTGAGAAGGCCACAAAACGAGGGTGCTAGCCAATACCCGGCGTAGTCGGCATGCCAGGCTTCCAGCTCTGACCACAGGTGGGACCACCTGCACACAACACTCCCTCTCTCTCTCCGTCTCTCTCGGCCACCTCTGAAGAATGGCCCCTTGACTCGTGGCCCGAACACTGGACACACTGGACACACTGTCTGCTCAGGACCTCCGTGCCACAGGGCCCCGCAGGCGCAGCACCAGGAAGCTGGCGTTTCCATGACAACCTCGCCTCTGAGCTATTTTTAGGGACGAGGGTCCAAATAATGCTGCCCCAATGTTCTAGCGGAGGACCTCTGCTGTTGGGCTGGACTGGACTGGACCCCAACAGCCAGACGCGAGCAAAAACAAACTGGTTGCTATTTTCAGAACAGGAAAAGAGATATCGAGCCTAGAACACCAAACCCACACACACACACACACACACACACACACACATAATTGCTGTTCAGATTCTCTTCAATATGTGACTTATGTGTCTTTCATACACAGAGCAGGAATCCATACATTGTCTAGTCCAACTTCCTGATGTGTCCCTGTTATTTCTCCCCATGTGATTATCCAGTGGATGGTATAAATACATCAACGGTGTGCTCGGCGGATGTGTGATGCGTTCCTTTTGCCAGCTCATAATATTCTCTGTGTTCTTCACGTCTAATAATAATCGCTGAATTCCTGAAGCCACTCTGCCCCCCGTCATCCATCTAACATTACAGATAGGCATCACCTCAGTATACACGAAACTAAACTAACACACACACACACACACACACACACACACACACACATGTAGGAGGACATCTCTATTTCTAGTGTTGACTCCCATGGCACGCCTCCATAAAGAGCTCAGAATCCTCTTCCTGTTATGGCATTGGTGGCAGCAGCACAGTGAAAGCTCTTGAAAATCCCCAAATCTTCAAAAAAGGGAAAACAAAATAAAAAGGCGTCCCTGTATTCCCTTTTCAAAAGCATCTATGGTAATTAGTGTGATTGAATGTAGGTTGTAAGTGGATTTATCTAAGCTGTATTCAGTTAATGCCACCCCAAAATGTGAGTGTGTGTGTGTGTGTGTGTGTGTTTGTATGTATGTGTGTGTGTGTGTGTGTGTGTGTGTGTGTATGCATGTGCATGTGCGTGTGTGTTTCAGTGTAAGCACACACACACACAGGTTCATTCATGCGCCTAAAGCGTGCCTCACTCTCACTCTATCTCCGGTAAGTGGCACATGGAGAGAGAAGCCTGGTGATGCTCTTCACTTACTCTAATGAAACCAGCCGTATATCTCCCTCCACACACACACACACACACACACACACACACACACACAGCTCTGAGAGCGCAGCAGCGGCAGCCTGCCACTCTGAATCTGACAGGCGCTCACAGCGCTTGGGTTTTAGCGATGGACAGCAAGACCCCCTCCCAAGTCCCACCCGCGTGTGACACCATCTGTCCCATTCGGCCGGTGACCACTAGACCCGACTGATTCACGGTGACAAAGGCAGGTGATGATAGTGCAGAGGAAACCCTCTGACTCATGACCGATTCCCGTACAAGACCTACCGACAGCATCAACCAGTAAGGACCAGTATCAAGACAAGCTAAGAAACGCAAACAGGCACAGCCTGATACAGCTACTTGGAATCAATCGTTAATAAGGAAAGTTGATATGACACATGGGACAGGAAGATGTTCCGGAAAACTCACCTTGGCCCCGATGACGGAGCTCTTCTGATAGAAGCAGCACAGCGCTGCCGTGATAGTCCTCAGGATGTTGCATCTCTCAGACATCTCCAAATGAAAACCTGCTCAACTTCTTAGCACAACAACAAGCAGAAACGCAGCTACAGAACTCCCAAATATCCACTTATCACACTAGCACATGTTGAGCCCAAGCCTCAGCGATTCTCCTCAGAGGTCCAGCCAGTCAAAAGTCAGCGCCAGTCAGCCGGTGTAAAATACGGGGCTGTGCGTGCATGTGTGTGTGAATGTGTGTGTGTGTGACTGCATGCATGTGTTTGTGTGAAGTGGAAGCACTCTGTAAGCTGCTCCTCCTCCACCCCCCAGTCCAGCCCCTCGGTGTGTGTGTGTGTGTGTGTGTGTGTGTGTGTGTGCGTGCGAGTGTGAGAGTGTGTGTGTGAAGCCGAGGAATCCCCATGTGATCCGGCTCTCCAGCGAATGAAATCTTAGCCATCTGTGAGTGCTCCACTGCCGCCAGCTCTCTCAGCCTGCTGCCCCCCTCTCTCACTCTCTCTCACACACACACACACACACACACACCATACCAACCACCCCCTTCTACACACACACACACACACACACACACACACACACACAAACTCCATCTATGCAGAAGACTGACAGAGAGAGGGAGAGTAAAAGAAAGAAAGGGAGAAGAGAGAGAGAGAGAAAGAGAGAGAGAGAGAGAGAGAGAAAGGTAGGGTGGATGAAAAATAAAGACAGACCGGGAGACAGAGAGATAAAGCACAAGTGGCTGTGTGTGCGCGTGTGTGTGTGTGTGTGTGTGTGTGTGTGTGTGTGTGTGTGTGTATCTGGTTGGGTCTTCCAAGTAGGGCTGCTCAAGCCTCTACTTCTCTGTGCTCTGAGTCTTTTCAAAATACTTTCCAACGGAGGTGCACTAGAGAGTTTATTCACACTTACAAAAATATTTTTGATTCATGTTACAACACAAATTCACTCCAGTTATTAAATCCATCACCGCAATCCTGCTGCTCAATCGTGGCTGTTTTAATACAAAATTAGTAAGTAAGTAACACATCTCCAAGCGCCTACTATTCCACCCTCTGGTGATGTTAATCTACACACTCACTCTGCCTCTACTATACACTGAGGAGTAACTAACCTACACATGAGAGCTGCTGGGGCTGCAGGGGCTGAGCTGAGTGTGTGTGTGTGTGTGTGTGTGTGTGTGTGTCTGCTGCTGTGTGTCTGCTGCTGTGTGTCTCGGCGGGTGTGTTCAGGAGACCGCACATGAAAAGAGCATCCCAGCAGGGTGCCCCGAACACCCCATACATGTCCTCACTCTCAGTGGGAGACCCTCAGCAGCCACACACACACACACACACACACACACACACACACACACACACACACACACACACACACACACACACACACACACACACTTAATCCCGCTGGGGATTAACAAGAACAAAAAAGACAAAACAAAAAAAGCTAAGGGGAAGGGAGGAAGTTTGAGTGGCTACTAAAAAGCTCCACATTTCAACTCTCCCATGGTCCTCTCCATCTGTCTGGGAAGCCTTTTGTTTGGGCTAACAAGCTAATCAGCACTTTCTCCCTTTCTGACACCTTTGTTAAGGTCATTAGCTGGCAGAGTTTGATGTCCGCCGAGGCAGAGCTGTCTTTTGACATGCATGAAATCCCTCTCAGCAGATTGGGAGGAAGTGTGGTGCTTGCATTATGCATGTAGCAAGAGAGGAGCATTAAATGAAACCCAAAGATCTCCAATTGCTCTGACTGGAGATCTATACGATTTACATTTTACATTCATGCTTTTGACAGGAACTCTCATCCAAAGCTATTTACAGCACATAGAGAGTGTGTATCGGGCCAGTTGTGCTGTGTTCTGTAGAGAAGTCGCTGAGTTACATTGGCAGTAATAAAGCCTTGTAAGGGGAAAAGCTTTGACTGATGCCTCTTGAGTGTGTGTGTGTGTGTGTGTGTGTGTGTGTGTGTGTGTGTGTGTGTGTGTGTGTGTGTGTGTGTGTGTGTGTGTGAGACTGAATGCCCTCCACTTTATGGAGAGTGGTCGTTTAACGATGGCTTACTGCCAGAAATGGCATCATTGTAAGGCTGAAGCACAAACTTTTTGACTTCTGCCAGTTTCCCAAGGTGAAATGGTCCTCTACCTCGCTCACTAAAAACTCCTTCCTCATACTTTTCTTCATAAAAAGTGAAACAACCCCCGCGACAATGAGAGCGCATTCCAGTATGGATTGAAAGAGGGGGTGCAGCTTTAATCTAAAAATGAATGATGATTTAAAAGTCCTTTACGACAGGTTAATACCAGGGGCTTAAAGAGTCCAGAAGAGCAGTGATCACTGAGGTCACAACTGTGGGAGCGAATTATCCCGATATTCACAGCAGGACACCAATCAGACCAAATCTCCACTCCATCGCCCCATATGAATTTGTAAAGAGTAAACAAAGACCTTACCGCAGGCTGGCACACTACAAGAATGCCCTCCCTCCTGTCAAAGACAAACTGGTCTCTAAAGTGCTCTAGAAGACTAAACGAGAAATGCTTTTTGAGTTCCTTTTCCTCCTCCTCAGAGAAAAAACGAAAAACACTCAAGGGCTCAAATAGTAGAGAACATACTCTAACCCTACAACAATAATTACATCTTTTTTTCTGTCCATGGACTAAATGACTACTTCCCGAAAAGAACATGAGCAAAAATACATTTTTTCCCTTATATTCAGGCCAACATAAAATACCCCCTAAAACTTAAAGACAACAACCATTAGAGCCTTGTTCTGCAGCATTGTGAAGGTAGGTTAACAGTCATCATTAGTGGATAACACAAGGACAAAGCCTCATTTTTATACAACAGGCATAAAAACTTTGTTGTGTAACTGAGAACTGACGCCAGGTCCTTGGTAGTGATAGCATGCAGGTGTTTGTCATACCAATAACAAGATGAGCATGTGATACAGTTCAGCATGTCCTGGGTATGGTGCAATCCTAACAATCAAAGAAGGCATGATGCATTTTTATGAGTCACACACACACACACACACGCCGGCGTGCACGCTTGATTTCCTGCTTCTTTTGCAGACACAGCAACTTTTCTTCACGTGATAGGATATTACATCTCTCCAAACAACTTACTGTTTTGTGCTAAATGGCCAGCATTAATATTTACTTGAGAAATTTAAAAAATATATATTTTCAAATAAAAATAGATTCTACATGATAAACTCTTGTTACAGTGCTACTGTCATGCAGCTTACTGAAGCACAGTTCAATATACAGTGCTTTGTTCTAATTACATAAAGCTCAAGTTAGGGTTAGAATGAGAAGCTCTGAACCCACCACTGATTTGATCACTCAACTGCACTGGCTCTTGCATTAAAGTGGGTTTAAGGCTATAGTTACATAAGCACAGAGTATCATAGAGTTGCAATACACTGATAATTAGCATGGTGAGCTACACTGTACTGTGATATAATTACAATGTAACAAGCACTTTATAATGTACAGTAACACAAAGAGTTCCTCTCTCCTTAAATAATCCTCTTAATCTAAAGCCATAATGCTTTCACTCTCTCTGCTTTCACTCTCTCTGCAGCAGAGCTGTGAGATCTACTCGTGAACACTAGATGGCGATGATTCACTGTCAGGATAATGGCAGCACTGCTCTCTGATCTTTTTGTTATGGACAGGAGGGCAGAGTGAACGAAAGAGAGAAAGAGAGAAAGAGAGAAAGAGAGGGGGAAATGGAGAAGTAGAGAGGAAATTGAGTGAAATTACAGATAAATCAGAGTACACAGTTTCCTAAATGGCTTCCTGGTGCACGTCAGTGTCTATTCCAATGTGATACACCAAACATAACGGCCTATTCAGGGGCAGCTGAACTAAATCTTTTATGCTTTGGTACTAATCATCTTGTCAAATAGCTGGTCCACTTTACCTTCCATCACTAAAACAACATCAGGAACTGCCTTTTATTATTTAATTTTTTTTAAAGCAAGCTTAGTCAATGTTTTGCTTTTGGGTTTGTTTTTGCATTTTAATCCTGTGAGTTCCCAGTGTTCTGAGACCATTCTCTGGCCTACCTCACTTACTCTGCCTCAGAGTGACCCTAATATTAGTGCCCAGACAGCACCATGATCTCCAAGCAGCAGTATGGAAGGGCTGGAGCCAAAGCAGCGTGCCTCCCTCCCTCCCTCCCTCTCCCCATCCCTCACTCACTCACTCCCAGTAACTCCTCTTCCCCTCCTGAGGCCCCCCGGCTTAGGTGGCCTGGCCGCTGCCCGTCACAAAGGTCAGTGCCAGGCTCCTGTCTCCAGCCAGAGCAGAGCAGACCCAGGAGGGCGCCGGGCATACAGAGAGGAGCGGAGAGGGGAGGAAGTGGAGAGGAGGAGAACAGAGAAGAGGAGAGGAGGGGAGAGGAGAGGAAAGGAGAGGACAGGACAGGAGAGGAGAGGAGAGAAGGGGAGAGGAGAGGAGAGAAGGGGGAGGAGAGGAGAGGAGAGGAGAGGAGAGGAGAGGAGAGGAAAGGAGAGGAGAGGAGAGGAGGAGAGGAGAGGAGAGGAGAGGAGGGGAAAGGAGAGGAGAGAAGGGGAGATGAGAGGAGAGGAGAGCAGAGGAGAAGAGGGGCCAATGGGGTCTTTCAGCACCAGCGCCACAGGCTGAGTTGAGAGAGGAGAGGAGAGCAGAGTAGAGGAGGGGAAAGGAGAGGAGAGGAGCTCAGTGCCACCGTGCAGCCCGTACACACAGAGAGCCTTTGTCCTCCTCGGCCCCAAAGCTCTTTCAGCAGCATTTAGCTACTGCCACTGTTTCTTTCCATGGGAAATATGGAGAGAGAGGGAGGGAGGGAGGGAGGTAGAGAGAACAAGAGATAGAGAGACAGAGAAAGAGAGAAAGAAAGTAACAGAGAGGGGGGGACGGAAGTTAAAAATAAAGAGAGGGTGAGGGCAGAGATGGAAGAGAGAGAGAGAGAGTCTCAAGACAAGAGTGAGCTATATATTGAGAGAGCAGGTTAGAAATGGAATGAAATGGAGAGGCAAGGAGAAAGGGTTAGAGAGAGAGAAAGAAAGAAAGATAAAAAGATTAAAAGAAAGAAAGAAAGAAATCCAAGTGCCTTTGAATGAGACAGTCAAGTAAAGAGAGAGATATAACCATTAGTTCTTCCATAGGTACACCACGATAATACATTACATAAGAATACCGTAACCACAAGGCTTACATCTTCTCACAATGGAGTAACTCCTCCATCTCACAGTAAAGAAACAGTATAGTATACTAATAAATAATGAATACCAGTATTCCGTTTGAAAGCGTTGCAGGGCTATGTGAACAGCCCCTCAGAACAAGGCCAGCAGGTCACTCACTGATTTTCTTCCTCTTCCTTCTATTCCATCTATTCCCCTCTTCTCTCTCCCTCTTCCTCTCCCCCTCTTTCTCTCTCCCTCCCCCCCCCTCTCTCTCTCACTCTGACTCTGCTCTCTGTTCCCATCACCTCTCCTCTGCACCAGTCAGACCAGATCCCTTACATTACTGGAGGTGTGTATGGATGAGTCCTTGCATGACTCAAGCTATTAAGTGTGTGTGTGTGTGTCAGTGGTCCGCTCCAATCTAGTATGAGGCTGATGGGCAAAGCTTGCTCACTCACCAGCAACACCAAAGCCAGAAACATGAATGAGAGCCTAATGCCTACCTCTCATAGATATGCAGTTAAGACTGTTCATTAATAAGTACTTTATGTACTTTTTTATACTTGTACATTTGGCTGTTCTTTGCCTTTGACTCTGTTAGATCCCTGTTAGATCCCGTCAACCCTGTGTGTAGCATGGCTTGGCGTAGGCTATGCAGGGCACAATTAGAAGAGCATCATTTGAAACTCCCCCCTTCTGCACAAACACTAGAAAACCCCCAGAGGAAAAAAACATTTGGGCCCCACCCATAGAGGGCAATATTTTTAGCCATCTGAGTCTTCCTCAAACAATCCCAAAGCTCCCAGCCTCCCTCAGATTTTCCTTGGTGATAATGGCTGTGACCAATTGCAATTAAAGTCAATGCTGTTTCACACGCAGCTCGGATCAGGCTTGAGTATTACATTACGTTTAGCTTTAGCTACATTAGCTTCTGTCCACATACAATCACTATTCCACTAAAGCAATATAAAAAAACGTACAACTACATTACACAAAATTAAACGTACAACTA
>NC_063197.1:7085829-7090829 GCF_017589495.1 Alosa alosa
TGAGGGAGGGAGGGAGTTAAGAATGAAATTATAAAAATAGAGCAACAAAGAGACAGAAACAGTTGTGAAAAAGTGGAAGAAAGACAGATAGATAGACAGATAGATAGATAGATAGATAGATAGATAGATGGAGTGGTAGAGGGGAAATAGAAAAGTAGAAATCTCAGCAGACTGAAAGGTCATGGTGTGGTGACAGAGCACCCCCCCTCCCCCACACACACACATACTGTACACACACACACACACACACACACACACACACACAAACACACACATACACACTGACACACACACACACACACACACACACACACACACACACACACACACACAGACACACACACACACACACACACAACAGCAGCCATCGCTCAGAGAGGACGAGGCAGGTAATAGCACAGTATGCCGATCGAAATGAGATTTGGGCCTCTCCTTACAGTATGGCCCCTGAGAGAGTGCAGAAGGGGCCTCGGACAAATAAGATTAGCGAGACTGTACAGTCCACGTCAGTCCACATCAGTCACCGCTAATGCCCATTACAGTCCCCCTGCTACGCTCCTACAATGTCAGTGTGGAGGGGATGCTCCACATGGCCTATGGTGACATTCATAACAGTCAGATGCAAAGCTAGTCATCATGAGTGATTACTGTAATGCTAGGCTGGTTGTCATGTCTACCGGGGGGGCATATTCTAAAAATGTATTCTGCTTCCAAAGAATCACAGTGCTGTGTCAGTGCAAACTTCGCAGTTTGGCTATAGAGACAAACCAATTATTCAGCTATTTTCCAAGTCTTCAAAAAAGCATAACAGAGTGATCCCAATGCTAGTCATCATGAGTGATCCCAATGCTAGTCATCATGAGTGATCACTGTAATGCTAGGCTGGTTGTCATGTCTACTGGGGGGCCATATTCTAAAAATGTATTCTGTTCCAAATAATCACAGTGCTAGTCATCATGAGTGATCCCAATGCTAGTCATCATGAGTGATCACTGTAATGCTAGGCTGGTTGTCATATCTATCGGGGCATATTCTAAAACTGTATTCTGCTTCCAAATAATCACAGTGTCAGTCAGTGCAAACTTCGCAGTTTGGCAGTTTCGCAGTTTCGCATTTTCCAAGTCTTCAAAAAAGCATGACAGAGTGATCCCAATCTGTTTAAGTGTGTGTAGCCTATTAGCTGTTTCCTGTCTTAATGTAGCATGCATGTTAGACTCGGGCTGACTGATACGTATCTAAATCTTCTCTCCACACGGACTTTTAGCACATCAATTCTGTAGGTCTAACTAAAGATGACACCGAACGCAACGCTGTCAGAAGAGAATAAATACATCATTCTCCCATACTGACATGGAGGGAGAAAAAATGAGAACCCTGACATGAAATCTCTGAGATCTGATTAGATTAAGGTTAAAGATATTTTGAATCCATATCCTACATCATAAAACATTTTACTCCAGCAAATCCAAAAGGTCTGCTTACTTACACACACATACACACACAAGTTCCCTCTCTCACACACACATGCTTGCACACACACACACACACACACACACACACACACACACACACACACACACACACACACATGCCAACACTGCCCCAACACACACACACACACACACACACACACACCAACACTGCCCCAACACACACACACACACACACACACACACGCCAAAACTACCCCCAACAATCTAGCAACCTGTTGGTACTGTAGCAGCAGCAGTAATAACAGCAAGCGGTGGCACTATCAGCCATTTTAAAGTGACCCTGATCCTCCACAGGGCCGGTGAGGTAAAGTTTACAAAGAGATATGCTGCAGACAAAACTTAAGGAAGTGCCAAAAAGCCAACAAGCCTAGCTACCAGTTCAGTTCTAAAAACAAAAAACCGTCACACTAAGGCAGTATGATAAGCACACACATAAAAACAGACACAGACTCAGACACAGACACAGACACAGACACAGATACAGACACAGATACAGACTCAGACTCAGACACAGACACAGACACAGACTCAGACTCAGACATAGCCACAGACAAACAAATAAACAGACAAACAAACAAATCAACAAACAGATTCTTACCTTTACATACTCCATGGTGGGGTCCATGCCGCAAGGATCCCTATGGGAGAGAGACAGAGCTCTTTTTAGGGAACACATTCACACAGATGAGCTATCGGGAACTGTGCGAGCGCTGTGAGTGAGTGTGAGTGTGTTTTGAAGAATATGTGTGTATTCTTCAGCTGTGTCTTGTGGCTGCCTCAGCTCCAGGCTGTGGCTGCTGTTAGGGCGGTGTGCACAGACCCCAGCAGGCAGCACCGCCCGCCTGCGTGCGTGCCCCCCTCCCTCCTCCTCCTCCTCTGGCTTCTTCCTCCTCGTCTAACCTCAGTAGCTAATTTCACACAGTGGTACAAGCCCCGGGTTCAAAGCACTCCTCTCAGACGTCTGCCCCTGTGTGCATGTAAACCCCCCCCCCCCCCGCCCCCATCACTTGCCCCCCTCCAACATACACACACACACATACCACCAACTGCAGCAGATCTCACAACCCAACCCAACCCACCCTCCTTAAACACACACACACACACACACACACACACACACACACACACACACACACACACACACACACACACACACACACACAGACACACACACACACAACACCCCACTGTGATCCCCGCCAACTGAGATGGCTCTGTTACGTCTGAGAGCTGAGCGTTGAAGAATCTCAGAAAATACCTTTAAAAATAGTGACAAGTGGCAACTCATTTGCAATCAGATGCTCTGAGGAGTGTGTGTGTGTGTGTGTGTGTGTGTGTGTGTGTGTGTGAAAGAGAGAGATAGAGAGAGAGAGAGAGCGCGAGAGAGAGCCAGGAGAAATGCCTATATGGAAAGTGTCACGAGACAGTCACATTGAAATCAGAACAGTGCTGTTCCTCTAGCTCCTAATTAGACATCAGTTCCTTTACATCCTGTGAAGTTCTGCCTTTAATATCTTCTGTGCGCAGCGCTTTCTTGATCTCCTTGTTTTACAAGTTTCCTTTATGAGCGGAGCTCTAACGAACCTCTCGTTGCTGACGGATTACAGTCAAGGAAATGAATTCCTTGAATCCCACGCACAAGATTTCCCACAAGTATTGAAAAAGGGCCACAGCGGTGGGAGAAACATATGAAAAACAACAGAAACACTGATAATCACTGATAATCACTGATAATCACTGCGACCGGGCTGCCCAGAGCCTTTGGGACATGCCGTAGTGCCATTTCCCATTTTGTGAATCCATATGAGAAGAATGTCAAACAAGCCTGAGATTGTGTAAACTTTATCCCGAAGCGGTGGGGATTTAAAAAGGATTACGAGTTAAATATAACTCACCTACAGTAAGTGCAGCAGCAGCGGCAGCAGCAGCAGCAGCAGCGGTGATGGCCCCTGAGTCTGTGTGTGTGTGTGTGTGTGTGTGTGTGTGTGTGTGTGTGTGTGTGTGTGTCCCTCCAGGGACGTACGTGCGTGCGTGTGTGAGTGTGTGTATACCGAGAAAGCCAAGAGGAATGCAAGAAGTACAGGGGCCAGTAAAGGAAATGGCAACAAGAGAGTGAGCGAGCGAGCCGCGTCCCATTGCCCATCCCTGCACCAACCGGCCCGCGCCAGTCAGCCGGTCAGCCGGTCAGCCACAGGTCCAAAGTGCCACGCTCAGCCTTTTCCTCATTTAGGTCCCCGCTTCACTCCACTCTCTCTGCTCCTCTCTCTCTTTTTCTCCCTCTCTACGCTCCTCTCTCTGCTCCTCTCTCTCTTTTTCTCCCTCTCTACGCTCCTCTCTCTCTCCCTCTCTCTCTCCCTCTCTCTGCTCCTCTCTCTCTCCCTCTCTCTCTCCCTCTCTCTGCTCCTCTCTCTCTCCCTCTCTCTCTCCCTCTCTCTGCTCCTCTCTCTCTCTCTCTCTGCTCCTCTCTCTCTCCCTCTCTCTCTCCCTCTCTCTCTCCTCTCTCTCTCCCTCTCTCTCTCCCTCTCTCTCTCCCTCTCTCTCTCCCTCTCTCCCTCCTTTCTCTCTTTCTCTCTCTCTCCTCTCCTGGCCATTGCGGCATGTACTCATTGTGTGGCCGATCTCATGATCCACTCTTCATCCTTTCAAATACTTACTCATTTCCTCTCTCTCTCCTTTCTTTTTCTTTTCTTTATTTCTTTTCTTTCTTTCTTTCTTTCTTTCTTTTCGTTTCAGTTCATTCTATCTCTTTCATCCACAAAGGCCGAGATCCATGCTCGTTCTCTCTCTCTGCTCCTCTCTCTCCTCCTCTCTGAGCCTCCTCGAGGCGCTCAGAACTGCTCCTCTCTCTCCAAACCTCTCTCCCTCTCTCTGCTCCTCTCTCCCTCTCCCTCTCTCTCTCCCTCTCTCCTCTTTTTCCTCTCTCTCTCCTCTCTCCTCTCCCTCTCTCTCTGCTCTCTGCTCCTCTCTCTCTCCCTCTCTCCACTCCTTTCTCTCTTTTTCTCTCTCTCCCTTTCATCTCCTCTCTCTGAAACCAAAAACCCATTCCTTACTTTCTTTTTCTTCGATTTCTCTGAATTTTCTTTTCATCTTTTCTTTTTCCGCCTCTTGAAACAGGGGTTTCATCCGGGGTTTCTTTCTTTTCTTTTCTTTAGAGGTGGAATTTCTTTCTTTCTTTCTTTCTTGGGGCAGCCTTGGGACTGTCTCTTTCATCCAAAAGGCGAGGGGGCATGGTCTCAATAAATTACAGAATGTTCGGGGCAGTTCAGAGACTGTTGAGCAGGGGTCCAAAGACCTTTCTTAGCTTGGGTGAGGGCAGAGGTGCTTGAGAGGCCACGGACCGAGGGGGCAGCTCAGGAGACTGTTTCATAACTCCAAAGACCTTTAACTGCAAACCTTCAATGCTTTAAACCCTCACCACAGTGTAGTGGAGGTGCCCGTAAAGTACAGCCTAAACAGGGGACACTCACAGGGCACCCCTGACCAGCACACATTTCTGGCTGGGACTGT